>NW_012149419.1:1694022-1703391 GCF_000956105.1 Propithecus coquereli
AAATAAATAAATAAATAAAAGAGAGAAATATCCAGAATAGATAATCTATAGAGACAGAAAGCAGATTAGTGGTGACCGCCAGGGACTGGCAGGAGAGAGTGACTATTTTAACGAGTTCGGGCTTTCGTTAGGGTAAATGAAAATGTTCTCAAACTATCTGGTAGTAATGATCGCACAACACTGTGAATGTGCTAAATGTCAATAATGGTAAATTTCATGTCATGTGCATTTTACCACAATTTACAAAACTGAAAGAAACAAAAACCAACAACAAAAAAATCTAGATATATTAATTAACGGGAAAATTCCACTATAAAGTAATTTGGAAAAGTAGGTTTTAAAACTGTCCATTTTTGTAAAAAAAGAAAAACAGCAGCAATGTAGTATGACTTAACATATTAATAAAAAGATCTGAAAGTACAGATCCCATAATGTTAACAGTAGTTATTTCTTGGTGGTGGGATTGTTTACTTGGTGGGTAACTGTTTACTCTAGATCTTTCTGTATTGTTAATTTTCCTTTATAATGAACTATTTTTAATTTAAAAATGTAGATAAGGTAAAAATTGGTAAGTACATAAGAGAAGTAGGAGTTCAGAGGCGGAAGGGACAGCTTCCAGGTATTTGGGTTCCTGTTCCGTCCTTGAAGTCGTCTCCTGCTGGGTGTTCAGACCTCCAGGCTTCATGCTTCAGACACACCCTCTATGCTGTCCCCGTGACTCTTCTGAAGCACAGCTGTGGTTCGCTCACTCCCTGACTCAAACACACAGTGGTTCCCACGGTTTACTAAACACAGTCTCAATTCCTTGGCCAGGGATTCAGAGCCTTCCACCATCTGGCCCCAACCTTTTAAGCCATTCCTCATCCTTCTAATGCACTGTGCTCCAGCCACCTCATCTGTCCCCAGGGCATGCACACACACCGCTCTGCCTCCTGCTTATGGAATTCTCTCTGCTTGGAACATGGATTCTCCTAATCCACAGCCCCACCATACCTGGCTCTCTAATACAACCTTGTGTTGCCTGGTGTCATCACTCCCACTTGGGCACAGTGGGGAGAAGCCAGCTTTCCATTCTCTCCTGCCCACTTCAACTGTACCTCTCTCAGGGTATGAATCATGTTTCTACCTTATGTTACGGTGGTTTATGCTCATGTACTATCTACTCTAGACTCTAAACTCCTTAAAGTCAGAGTTCATAGTCAGCAAATTTAAAAAGAAATCTCTCAGGCACATTTCTATCTGCCAGATTTAGTTCAATGGCTTTCTAAAGGCAGGAAAATAATGCAAGGTCCTTGGATGGCACCCCAAGTGTGTTTCCTGCATTCAAAAAGTGTTCCTCAATTACCCACCAAAATCGAAGGGCAGTTCTTAACAAGCCAGTGCTGTGTTGGGGACAGCTGGGCAGAGGTGGCACCAGCAGCAAACGTGCAAGATCATCTTTGTGCCTAAGGAGAAACACAGCTGAGCAATTATCTAGCAACTGATCTTCCCTTGCAAGTCAGTAGCACATTTTAAAAAATTAAGAGACTTTATTTTTTATGGCAGTTTTAGGTTTACAAAAAAATTGAGCAGAAAGCACAGAGCATTCCATATATCCCCTCCTCTGCCTCCCAGTTTCCCCGATTACTGACATGTTGCATTAGTGTAGTGTGCTTGTTAAAACTGATGATTAACTAAAGTCCATAGCTTACATTAGGGTTCACTCTTTGTTCAGTTCTTTAAGTTTTGACAGATCTGTGTCATGTGTCCACCGTTACAGTATCACACAGAATAGTAAAACCATTAGCCCTAAAAATCCCCTCTTCCACCTATTCATCTCTCCCTCACTCCTCCTAAATGCCTGGCAAGCACTGATCTTTTCTCTGTCTTTATAGCTTTGCTTTTTCCAGAATGTCATATAGGTAGAATCATACACTGTGTAGCTTTTCAGATTGGCTTATTTCACTTAATTATATTCCCTCACGTCTCTTCATAGCTTGATAGATCATGTCTTTTTATTGCTGATCAATATTGTATGGGTGTCCTGTAGTTTGTTTATCCATTCATCTACTAAAGGACATCTTGGTAACTTGTCAATTATGAGAGTAAATCTACTATAAATATCCATGTGCAGGCTTTCATGCAGACATAGTTTTCAACTCATTTGGGTAAATTCAAAGGAGCGTGATTGCTAGATTGTGTGGTGAGACTATGTTTAACTTCGTAAGAAACCACCAAACTGCCTTCCGAAGCGCCGCGCCATCTTGCATTCCCGCCAGCAATGCGTGGGAGCTCTGCTGCTCCGCATCCTCGCCAGCAGCTGGCGGTGTCAGTGCTCCAGGTTCGAACCATCCTCACAGGCGTGTAGGTGTCCTGTTGTTGTTTTAACTTGCATCTCCCTGATGATAGATGACGTTGAGCGTCTTTCCATGTGCTTACTTCTCATCTGTATATTTTCTCCGGTGAATTGTCTATTCAGATCTTTTGTCCCCTTTTTTAATTGGGCTGTTGGTTTTCTTATTGTTGAGTTTTAAGGATTCTTTGTATATTTTGGACACAAGTCTTTTATCAGATATGTGTTTTACAAATATTTTCTCCCAGGCTGTGGCTTGTCTTTTCATCACATATTTTGTTTTAGCTTTGGGAAAATAAGTGCCACAGCAGACAGTCTTGGGCCACCTTTGACCTCCAGCGTTGACTATGCAACTCTGTTTGGCGGCCCATACCTATGGGCTTGAGCTTAACTGTGTGCGCCCCGAACGGGATCCAACTTACTAGCATCAAAAGAAAAACTGATTTTTAACTCAAATAGAAAAAAACCTGCCACTGCCACTTCTAAAGTATGCCAGGAAGTACGTACTCATAGCTGAGCACGTGGAGTCTTTTAGAATGTTTAATTATTACTGCTGTGTCTTTTTTGACCTTAATTGGGTGCATTTGTTCGGCAAACGTTAGAGCCCTCAGAAGAACTGGTGCTGGGCCTGGCCCCTTGCTTGAAAAGCAGGCCACTGCCTCTGACTCGTGCCCTGGGCACAGAGGCCTTCTCTCTCAGTGCATGGACTCAGCACAGGGCCACTCAGCGTGACATCTCTGCACACCTTGCTATAGGTTTTCCGCTTCCATCTTCATCTTGCCTTTCAGGTCTGGTACCTGCTGATGTCTTTCTGGTTCCCAACTGTGCCTCTGATCCGAGGAGCACCTGATGTAAAGACCCTCTCAGGTTACCCAGGCCCATGTAATGTGCTTTCCACAGCACACGTGGCATCTCAGGTGGTACCAAAGGGAGATACACAGGAGAATGAGATACATCCCTGCTTCAACAGTCCAGTTGGAAGAGGAAATTAACATAAAGTGGTCTGTGATAAGTACCAAAGAATTCTACAGATAGTAAATACAGTTAGTACTATAGTTATTACTTAGGAGATTGTGCTGTGACTTTAATTAATTCTGCCCACACTTTTAGTTTCCTTGCCTCTGACAACAGGCTGACAGGGATGGAGCAGATCCCTGCTTTTCAGAGTGTGGTCCCTGGACCAGTAGTAGTAGCATTGGCATCTCCTGGGAACTTGTTAGAAATGCAAATTCTCAGACCCCATCCCAGACCTAGTGAATCAGAAATCTGTATCTTAACACAATCCACAGGAGATCTGTAGGACATACAGTTTGAAAAGCGCTGGGATGCAGGATCTTTAAATTCCCTTTCAGTTCTAAGCTTCTACACTCCATGACATTTCTTGGGACGCTGTCAGGAGGCAGCTGCTGGGAGTCCCCTGGGAGGATGCTGACTGGCTGGGCCGGAGCAAGCCTGGGGGAGCCTCCGCAGCCAGGCTCCAGTGCCAGGCGTCCAGGCATGGCAGGCAGCCCCTGGCTGCAGGTTAGTGTGACCCTCATGGAGATTCGTGCTGCCCTCCTGCCACGGAAATAGCTCAGATTGTCATGACGGAGCATGACCCTGAAACAGACACTGGGGGCAGTGCCCGTGCGGCGAGCTTGGCCCGTTTATGCAGGCTTTGCTTGGGGGCATGGACCCCTCATCACGCAGCCAGGCTCGGCTGCTCTGCCCCCCTGCAGGTTGCCGGGCAGGCAGAGTAAGGAGAGAGATGGGGAATTAACAAGGAAGATTAAGGCAAGTTCTGAGGGTGCAGACACAGGGAAGAGGGTGCCTGCTAAAATCTGTTCCCCTAAATACAGAGAAAGCTTCAGCTGGTAAACTCCCGCGGTTTCTTGGGGCTGATTGGTCGATGACAGAGGGACATGGAACAGGAGCCGTGCAGTGGGAACCAGCAGTGTGGTTTCCACCACAGACAGCCTTCTTTGGAGTGATCTGGACAAGTCTCCTTCCCTTTCTGGATCTTCATTTCCACGTCCATCGAGTGAGAGCACAGTCATTCATTCAAACGCTGTATTTGAGCCCATGAGACATGGCTGGCATGTGACTGACTAGGTGATGGGAACACAAGTGATATTTATGGAGCTGACAGTTGGATAATTTTTCTAAAGAACCTCCCAGCTCTAACATTCTATTTTAAGGATAGGCTTTGGGCTCAAACGTGGGTGCAAATGTGAGCTTTGTAATTTACCAGTTGGGTGCAAACAACCTCTTAACTCTCAGCTTTCTCATCTAGAAAGTGGGGATAACAGTTCCTCTTTCATAAGGGTGCTGTGAGGGTTAGAAAGGAAGTGTAAAGCACCTCACAAGAAGTAAGTCCTCAATTCGGTCACTTATTAGACATTCACCATGTGCCAAGTGGGCTGCATACTCTGGTATAAGGGCCACCAGCCACATGTGGCTACTCAGCACTTGAATGTAGGTGGCTCATTTGAAATGTGCTGTTAAGTATAAAATACACACTGGACATTTAAGACCTAGTACTAAAAAAAGAATGCAAAACATCTCATTAATAATTTTTATATTGATTACATGTTGAAATGATAATATTCTGGATATAGTGGTTAAATAGTAATAAAAGATATTAAAATTAATTTCACATGTTTTTTTTTTTTGAGACAGAGTCTCGTTCTGTCACCCCAGCTAGGATGCGGTGACATCATCATAGCTCACAGCAACCTCAAACTCCTAGGCTCAAGCGATCCTTCTGCATCAGCCTCCCGAGTAGCTGGGACTACAGGCATGCCACGCGACGCCCAGCTAATTTTTCTACTGTTTTGTAGAGACAGGGTCTCGCTCTTGCTGAGGCTGGTCTCAAACTCCTGACCTCAAGTGATCCTCCTGCCTTGGCCTCCCAGAGTGCTAGGATTACAGGCGTGAGCCACCATGCCCTCTCTTTACTTTTTTTAGATGTGCCACTAGAAGATTTTAAATTGCATATGTGGCTTATGTTACATTTCTATTGGACAGAGCTGGTCTAGAAGAAACAAAAGCACACTCTGCTATTCTTGGGCTCTGTTCGTTTACAGTGTGGTCGGGAAGGTAACACCCACAGGAACTCAAACCTACAAGAACCCGCTGGCAAGCAGGGCTGGGAAGAAGTAGGAAAGAATATGACATGGTGACTATAGTTGGTAACAACGTATTCTATACTTGAAAATTATAAAAAGAGCAGATTTTAAGTATTCTCACCATAAAATAGTAAGTATGTGAGGTAATACGTATGTTAATTAGCTTGATCTAGCCATTCTACAACATATACACATTTCAAAACATCACATTATATACTGTAAACATATATAATTTTTTGTCAATTTTTAGAAAGTAGAAAGGAAGGGGAAACCCGCATGGGTTGGGGGGGTCATGGAAAGCTTCAAGGAGGTCCGTGGCGAGTACACCGTGGGCAGGCAGAGGGCACGCCCAGTGGGGTGCACTGGACTGCCAGACCGTGAGCTCCTTCAGGAGGGGTCATGATTCTCCCACTATGCCTTGCACGTGGCAGGTACCTGATGACTAGCCGTTCCTTCCAGGTGCTGGGCCATGGGAGGAAGAAGGAGGGTGAACACAGAGGGCTTATTTGTGAAGCTCCTGGTCCCACTGAACTGGGGGGATTATACACCTGGGAACCAGCAGGAGAAAGTTTGGCCAGACAGGGTGGCAGCTTGGCGCTGGATGCAGTAGATGGCGAGGCCATCTTTGATCTTTCCTGGGTGTCCAGGGCTCAGGTTTCCATTTGAAAACCTTCCCTACACACAATGTGACTGTAATAAGACTGGCCATTGAAGAATATGCCAGAACTTATACATGTGAGGGAACGCTGTCTGTAACGTATACACCTTGGCAGGCCTAAACACTTACTCCAGCACCTCCATTCATCTCTCATCCGTTCAGACATTTTCTGAGCTCTTACCTGGTACCCAGATCCCACGCCAGGTATCGGGGCTACAGAGATAGCTGAGACATCATCCCTGCCATCCCTTTGAGCATGGATCGGCAAACTGTGGCCTGCAGGCCATGCAGCCCCCTGCCTGTTTTTGTAAGTAGCATTTTATTGGAACACAGCTGTGTTTTACATACAGTCTGGCTGCTTTTGTACTACAGTGGAAGACTGAATAGTGTGACGGAGACCGTATGGCCCAGGAAACCTAAAATATTCACTCTCTGGCTCTTTACAGAAAATGTTTGCCAACCCCTGCCTTAGAGTAACAGACATGTCATCAACTAATGACAATGTGACGTGGTTGGGGCTCAGAGAGAGAGACAGAGAGATGGGCAAGGTATGGAGGAGCAGCCAGGGAGAAGAAAGGGAGGAGGTGCCAGGGAGCCTCAGAGGGAGTCACCCCAAGACTGTGCCTTGGAGGACTGTGGGTTTGCTGGGCTGACGAGGGGGCAGGGAGGTGGGATGCACCTTCCAATAAGAAAAAGCTGCATATGTGAACACAGAGAGGCAAACAGGGTAAGTTCCGGAAGCTGGCTCTGGCAGGAAAACCGCAAGAAGGCCCTTGGTACAGCCCAGGAACCCGATTTCCATCCCCTAATCCCACCCATCTCCCTCTTTCCGGGATGACTACTTTACACCTTCTATCTCCTAACACCTCCAAGGCCTCTGATCACACGTTCGGATGATGGCCTCCCCCTTATTTCCCTGAGGAAACTGAGGCAATCATGGGCGAACCTCCACATGCTCCCACCAGCAGGGCCTCCTTGTCTGCAGCCTCATCACTGACTCTGCCTTCCCTTCATCCTATGGATGAATTGTCTATATCCTGCCCAAGGACCGCCCTGCTGCTCGGGGATTAGATCCCATCCGCCCTTCCCTGCTCAGCTGCCCCTCCTGCATCATCAGTTTCTCCCTCTCTGATCCCAAGTGTTTCCAACAGGCTCTATTACTCCTCCCACCCTAAACACAGCCCCTAACATCGCATGGCCCCCAGCACCAGCCTGCATCTCTGCTCCTGCACGGCACATTCATCTGAAAAGGCGGGCCGTGTGCACACGCTGCCCTCGGTGGCTCTCTTCTCGTTCTGCCTAGAATCTACTACTCCACTCAGGCTTTCGCCCCCTCTTCCCCAAAACTGATCTTGTCGAGGTCACCAGAGAACTCCTTGTTGTTGGGTCTATGAGTTGATTCTTGATCCTGATTTACCTGGTCTAACAGCAGCATCTGGTCTAATGAATCACTTCCTCCTCTCCTCTTCAACATACTTCTTTACAGGCATGTAGGACTCCAACTCTCCTGGATTCTCCTCCTCCTTTACAGGCTACTCTTCTGCATCTCCCCAACTCCTAGCTGCTCACTTTTCTCCACCCACCTCTCTGGAAATCTCACCCAGACTCAAGACGTGTCAGCAAGCACTCTCCAGTGGAACTTCCTGGGATGACAGAAATGTTCTATATGTGTGCTGTCCAATATGGTGGCCCATGGTCACATGTGGCTATTGCACACTTAAAATGTGGCTGGTGCCACTGTGGAACTGAATTTTAAATTTTATTTAATTTTAAATCATTTTGAATTTAAAGAGCCACGCGTACCTAGTGGCTACTATATTAGCCAGTGCAGGTCTATTCATTGATGACTCCCAAATATACATCTTTATCCTCAACTGCTGCCCTTAACTCTGGACTCGTGGATCCAACTGCCTACCAGGCACCTCCACTCAGACGTCTGATCTGCCCACCACAGCCTTTCCCATCTTCGTCAGCGACAACCTCATCCTTCCAGTTGTTCAAGCCAAAAAGCCCTGGAGTCATCCTTGACTCTTCCCTTTCATGTGCCACATCCAATCTGTTAGCAAATCTGCCAGCTCTGCCTTCATAATACACCCCAAATCTTAGCACTTCCCACTGCCTCCCTCACCCTGGTCTGAGCCCCATCATCTCTCAGATGGATTGTGGCAATGGACTCCTAACCCGTCTCCCCCTCTCCACCCTCGCCATCCTCTGCACAGCAGAAAACCTAAGTCAGAGAAGTCACTGCCCCGCAGACAGCTCCCTGGCCAGTGCATAGTGGCGTCAAGGTTCTATGCTCTGGCTCCTACTGCCTCGCCAGCTTTCCCACCTCGCTCCTCTGCAGGCAGCTCTCTAGCTGCACAGACTCCGTTCTGCAAACACGCCCAGCACGCTTCTCCTCGGGGCCCTTTCTCTCCCTGCAACGCTCTTCTGTCACGGCTGGTATCCTCTTGCCTCCTTCAGGTCTCTACTGAAAGGTCACTATTAACGAGGCCTTCTCTGACACGCTGACAAGTAGCACCCTCTGCCCACATTTTCTGTCTCTTTTATCTGCTTGATTTTCTTCATGGCGTGTCTCACCATCTGCATACTTTTTATAATCATTTATTTATTAAGTATCTCCCCCACCGGAACATAAGCTGCCTGAGAGCAGGGATTTCATCTCAATCTGTTTACCATTGTCCCCGCAGCACCAGAACAGGTGCTCAAGAAATATTTCTCGAATGAAGTGTAAATGGAGAAACTATAAGGAGGTGGAGGGGCTAGAGAGGTAGTCGGCTCATGAAGAGACCAGGGGACACAGCACTAGAGGCTTGGACGTACACGGAGAGTTGCCACAGTTTACCCAGTCACCTAGCTCCTCCAGCCCAGGTGGCTTCTCCCAGTACCGTTAACCTGTCACAAGCCTCCATCGTGTGCACTCGGAGGAAGGCACACCCTGCATCCAGCTGGGAAGCCTGCTCTTTACCGTGAGCAGCTGGAGTGGTTCCCGAGGGCCTCATCCAGTGCAAGTGTGAGTCTGTGTCCAAGCACCCGCTCCCCAAGCCCCGCAGGCGGCTGGCCAGGGATGGAGAAATGACCTGCCTGCCGGGTGCTCTCCCTCTGCTCTAGCTATCTGTTGGAGGACAGTGGGGCCTGCGGGTGGGTGATGAAGGAAACAGGAGAGAGGCAGCCCCTCTATGTGGGTCTGAGGCTGGAATCCCAGAAGCAACAGGATTGCCTTTTCTGGATTCTGAAGAGACATCTTTTAGTTGCGGAGTTAAGGCACTTTA
>NW_012149419.1:1703442-1705637 GCF_000956105.1 Propithecus coquereli
GCCTCGGCCTCCCAGAGAGCTAGGATTACAGGCGTGAGCCACCGCGCCCGGCCTGAACATTAAATTTAACTGTGGGCTTTCCAGTCCTTTCTGTTCCCTGGCCTCAATTTCCTCATCTGTATTATAAAATGATGGGGTTGAACTTAATGATCTAAGGTCCATTTCAGTGTTGATATTCTGTGATTCTGTTTTTATAGAGGAACAAGGCAGAGTGTCCACTCTGCAGTTCTTTCTTTTTCCATCTCCTTCTTCTCCAGTGGCAGAAAAATGACTGACACATGGACACACCTAAGCTATGTCTTCCAAGTTCCCTGAGCTGAAGGAAATGGATATAGTCTGGCATTAGCAAAATCCACTCATGCAGCTCATTCAACATTGACTGGGCACCTACCACAGGCAGGGCATGGCGCCAGGCTATGGAGACGAGCCAGAAGTACCCGGCAGACTCTGTCCTCAAGGCGCCTTCAAGGGCGACTGCAGTAAAATCGGAAGCAGTGGGTTCTAAGGAGGGGAGAGACAGAGCCCCGTGGGGGCAGCTCATGGAGAGGCCATTTTGTACTCAGGGAACCAGGGAAACTTTGGGAGGAAACTTTTTAACAAGGCCTTGGAGGAAGGGGTAGGATTTTTAAATTTAAAAAGTAATCCATGCACCTAGTAATAACAATTCAAATGGTTCAGAAGTATACAAAATGACAGAAAGTAAAAGTTTTCCTCCAAGTCTCCTACCTCTTGACCTAACCTAAGAGGCAGCCATCTCAGGTTACTTTTAAAAATTCACTTAAACATCCTGTCTTGTTACATCAACTTGCATTAGGATCTCCTGCCCCTCCAGGATACACAACGATGTTGTTGGCACCCTGATACTTCTCCCTGCCCCTCTTGTGGAGGCAGGACAGCGGAGTGTACACACAGGCTTTGGAGCCAGACAGCCAGGGTGCCAATCTCAGTGCTTCCGTTTCCTAGCTGTGTGACCCTCTATACCTCAGTTTCCTTACCTGGAAAATGGGCATAAAAATAGCACCAAACAAATAGCATTGTCATAAATTCAATAGCCTGTAAAAGGCTTAGAATGGTGACTAGAACATAGTACAGATTCAGTAAATGTTAACTATTATATTATTAATATCCTTCTCAACATTCCCACTTTGATTAGCTATACTAATCCTTTTTTACATGTCAAGATTTAAATAATTTGGATTCTGTTCTGAAACTACACAAAATTAGCATACTTTGCAAAATTGCTCATAAACTTTAAACTTGAAGACCAGTAATCAATATTTATATAATATTATGATTATATGCACTGCAAAATCAGGTGGTGTGATTGATTAAATCATGACAGAAAGGGATATAGTGTTATTTCACTAAACTCAAGTTGCTGGATGGAGAAGTCCAAGTATACGGATTTTTTTTCTCATCGTATTGCTCAAAATCATGCTTTATTTTAGCCTGCTTCATATCTGGTCCACTACTTCTTTATGCTTCTGAGGCTTCTCATTGCCTTTCTTCTTATAGAAAGTAGAAATATATGTTTTCTCCATTTTATGGTAAGATTGTCAAGATCCCTCATTTTCCTGTTAAATGGTCAATTTAAGACACATTACTCTGGATCTGCTGCACAGCTGTCATCTTGGCTTGGATTTATTTTTTTAAAAAAATCAGATCCCGTGTCTTCCTGTTTGTTGCCCTTTGTCTTTGCTGGAGTACATCCTTGAGTAATTTTTTTCAATAAAATTATGTTGAAAAGAAATCTTCTGAGTCTTTGCATGTCTGAAAGTGATTTTATTTTGCATTAAGCTTTCTCCACTTATTCTCCTCCTATGTCAACACTATGGTTCCGTTGCCGACATCATGGAGGGACCATGGAAGAGCCTTTGGATATCATGCAGGGACTGGTCCAACCAAATCAATTCATAGGTAAAGAAACCAAGACTCAGGAGTGGTGACCTGCCCAATGTCACTCAATGCATTGTTGCCTGAGCCGGGACGGGAGTCTGGCTCTGCCTCCTGTATCTCTTCATGACATGGTGCTGCCCCAGTCACACTGTCCTTTGGACCCATCATCTTGGCCCATCTTTCAGACCAGGCCTGGCATTTTCAGCAAAGTGCCTATTCCTAGGCCTAGCCTCGGCTGTGCCATTGTAGGAGGAGCCTGGTTTCCGCAATCATGGGCGAACCTCCACATGCTCCCACCA
>NW_012149419.1:1705687-1715011 GCF_000956105.1 Propithecus coquereli
GGTAATTAGCATATCCATCTCCTCAAACGTTTATTTCTTTGTGCTGTGAACATTCAAAATCCTCTCTTCTAGCTTTTTGAAAATATATAACAAATTATTGTTAACCATTTTCCCTACAATGCTGTAGAACACTAGAACCTATTCCTCCTATCTAGTTGTAATTTTATATCTGTTAACCAACTTCTTCCTATCCTCCCCTCCCTCCCCCAGCTTCTAATAACCATAATTCTGCTCTCTACTTCTATGAGCTCAAATTTTTTAGCTCCCACACCCACTGGACACTTGTAATCCTACTCATTTCTGTAGCATTTGATATTGTCGATAATTCTCTGATGCTTAAAACTCTATTCCCTTGTTGTTGGGACATTCTGCAGTCTTTGTTCTTTTCCTTTCTCTCTTTTGATTTCCTTTGAGGTTTAGCCTCCTCTTTACAACCCTTCAATATTGATATTCTCTGCTGTCCCATCTGTGCCCACCAGTGGTCTTTCTCTACGTGAGCTTTCTGAAATAGCTCATCTAGCGCTACGGTTTCAGCCACCACCTATATGTTGAAATAGAGCACTAACTATTGCAAAAGAATTTCAAAATTACTCTGTTCAAATCTTAATTCATTATCTTACCTCCATCCAAAGGCTGTTTCTGCTCTTGAGGTTTTTATTTTAGTTCACAAAGTCACCATCCACCCAAATCTCCCCATTTAAGAAACGTGAAGTCATCTCGACCTTTCCCTCTTTCATATCCACTAACCAGGTGCCAAATTCTCTCAAATTTATATCAGAAATGTCTCTAGAATTTCATCATCTTCTCTGTGCTCACTGCTACCTTAATTTGGGTCCTCATTGTTTCTCGCTTGGATTACTGAAACAGCGTTCTAACTGGCCCCTGGGCCCCAGCTCTCCTGTCTGTCTAGCCTTCATTCAGACAATTATCTTCTAAAAAAATAATGTGACCATGTCTTTCCCCTATTTAAGACCCTAGGTGGTTCCCTGTTGCTCGCAGAGTAATGCTTAAACTTGTTGGTATTACACACAACATTTTGCAATTTCCTTCTCCACATTTCTACTTCCAATCCTCCCTCACCCTTCAACCCCACACATTCTACAATTCAACCACAAGAAACTTCTGAGAATCCTCCCCACCATATACCACCCTCTTCACACCTCCATGCTTTTCTACTTACTGTTTCTTTCCTAACTTCTCCAGGCCCAGTTGCTCCCTCTATATTCCCAGAGTGTCCTGCTAATAATTTTTTATTATACTGTATTGTTGCTATCTCTTTTCATCTTCCTCTTTGGCTGCCTAGGTTACTGGTATCATCAGCACCTAGCACAGGTCTAACTACCGGAAGATACTTCAATGGATGTTGAGGGAAGAAAAGAAGACAGGACCTTAGGGAACGATTATGTTCACAGAGCAGGAAGAGGAGCCATGATAAGGGTGCCATGAGGGTAACAAACATAACTCTACAAGTTACAAAGGCCTAGGGGAGAAAATTTCAAGGACATGGTTGAATGCTGGACGGAGTTGTATTAGAAGATGGGGCTTGAATAGGTCACTGGATCTGGAGACTTAGAGGTCTTTGGCTACTTTCAGGAAAGACATTCCAGTGGGCTGAGAGGAGCGCTGATGAGATTTGAGGGGCTTAGGGGAAAGGGAGTGGTGAGGAAGCAGTTCCTTCTGACCTGACTCCTACAGCATTTGACATTGGCCCGTCTGTATTTACTGAGTCACTTTCCCCTTCTTTGGCTTCTATGATGCAACATTTTAACATCTCAGATTCCTTCAAGGGCTCCTTGTTCTCTACTGCCCTTTAAATGTCAAGGTTTCCAGGGTTCTGTTTTTGGCTTTTGTCTCTGCTTAATCCATACACTCTCTCATTCATGATGCTGTCAACAATGCCTGCTCCTGATGGCCCATGTCCTTACCCGCAGCCCAGGACTCTCCCTGAGCCTCAGACCCATAGTTGTTGGTTCCACCGTTGGACATGTGGATGCCCCAGAGATACAACCACCTCAACATTTCTGAAACTCGATGTATCTCTTGCCACCAAAATCTCCCTTTAAAACTTGCTTCCCAACTTTCACCAACTATACCTACACTACCAAAAGGTACGACCACAGATTTTCTTATCCCTTTCCTCTTATCTAATCATTTTTAAAGTCTTATCAATTCTATCAGCTCAATAATTTGGAAATCTGTCCGAATTATTATCCTCTTTTTCCAACCCCATTGCCACTGCTTAAATTCTGGCCCTAAAGTTTCTCAGCTGCATCATTACAACTTCTCCACGTCCAGTCTCAGTCCCTCTTCCAGCATTTCCCACTCTGCTTCCAAAGAAGCCTTTTTCTCCACTACTTTAAAAAAGTTGGTGTGTAATTTACACACAATAAAACACACGTGTTATAAGAGTTTTTTGAGTTTGAATAGAACAACCAACCCAGTCAAGATATAAAACATTTCCATTGCCCCCAGCAAGCTCCCTCCTGACTCTTTGCAGTCAAGCTCCTGACACCCAGAGGCAACTGCTGTCCTGATTGCTATCACCATGGATTACTTGTGCCTATCCTTGAACTGTATAGAAATGAGGTCATATGGTATGGATTATTTTGTGTCTGGATTCTTTAGCTCAACATGACGTCTGTGAAATTCACTTAGGTTACTGCATTTACTGGTAGTTTTCTCCTTTAACATTACTCAGCCGTATCCAACTATATGGATATACCACAATTTGTTTTTCTATTTATGCTGATGAAAAATTGAGTTATTTCCAGTTTTGCTTTTACAAAAAAGTTGCTATAAACATTTTTTTGTATAAGTCTTTTTTTGAACACATATTTTCAGTTCTTTTAGGCAAATATCGAGGAGTGGAATTGCCAGCTTGTAGGATATGTGTATGTTTAACCTTGTGAGAAATTGCCAAACAGCTTTCCAAAGTGGTTATGCCATTTTATAACACTGCCAGCCATGTATGAGCATTCTGGTTGGCCAAAGAAGTTACTTTAAAATGCAAATCTGATCATACCACATCCCTATTTAAAATACACCTCTGGCTCTTGTGAGATATGTTCACATTCCACGGGAAATAGGCAAGGCTTTCCACAATCTGTGTCCCCACTGTCCAGCCTTATCTCTTGCTATTTCTCCATGTGCTCCCTTCATTCCAGTCAAACCAACCTCACTGGGTTCCTTCAATTCACGAAGTTCCTCTGCATCTTTGTGTAAGTGCTTCCTTCTGCCAGAATGCCATTTTCTTCCCTATTTGCATAGCTAATGTCTACTTATCTTTTCAGAGGTGTTTGCTGATTACTTCACATCTACAACCTCCTCTCCCCACGCCATGAGTTAATTGCTGCTACTCTGTGTTCCCGTAACATACAGGGCCTAACTCCATCATAACACTGTGCTCACAGCATTGTAATACATTACTTTCTTCTCTCTACTTGGCCAGCTGTTGGAAGACACCGTCTCTCCCTCCCTCCCTTCTACCACTATTTGATAATGGCCCACAACCAGACAGACACTGCACTAGGAGATGTGCACAGAAGGGGGAGTTAAAACAGTCATGGTCCCTGCTCCCACGGAGCTTGGACAATCAAGTAATTACATTCATAAATGGAGAATGAGAAACTAAGTGTTCTGAACAAAGGGAGTGATGAGTCCACCATCCTGTGAAAGAAGAATCTTACCTACATGGGCTAGGGGTGAAGGCATGGAAGGCTTCCCCGAGGAAATAATGCTTGACCTGGGATCTAAAGGAGACACAGGAATTAATTAGATGAAGGGTGTTTCCTCCCTATGGTGGGTGTGAACATGGGACTGTTCAAGAAACTAAAATTAAGCTAATGAGGCTGGAGAAGAAAGACTGTGAGGGAGGAGAATTAGGCAGGGGCCAGAGCCAAGTTGCTAAGGATTTGGTCACCACCTTGCTTGAGACCAGGGAACAGAACTGGTGGTATCATCCTCCATCTACAACCCTGATGGCTCCCCACTGCTTCTCATTGTACCTAGCACATGGTCAGACTTAATATACATCTGCTGAATTAATTTTACAAGCGTTCAAGAAGTCTGATAGCTAAAGGAAAGAAAGACTACATGCATCTTGAGTGGGCTGCAGGGTTGCAGGAAGAGTGTGAAGGCACAACTTGAGTTTGTTGAGGGAATGCAGCCAACAGAAGATGAAGAGATGGAATGGGTAAACATGGTTCTGACATAGGTGGGAAGGGATGGAATCAGGAATAAGAAATCATTGGTTTTGAACAGGAAGGATGATTCTTCCTCTGAGGTAAGAGAAAAGGGTGGGAAAATGGGGATAGCTCTGGAGATCAAACACTGTTGGGAGAGGTGTCATTACAGTCACGTGGTCCAGGGGGCATCTTCCTGGCATTTCTACACGGTGCTGTTCTGATAGGCACTCTTCCTTGGCTGTGCCATGTACTGTGCCCATGACCAGAGTGGGCAGATTCACACAGTGGAGACTGCATGACTGGTAGGATGGAAGCTTTCACATCCATGTAGCATCTCATTGAATCTTCAGAGTAACTTCAAAGTATATGGTTTTAGCCCCGACTTACAGATATGGACACTTAGGTTCAGGGAGTTTAGGAACCTTGCCCAGATCTACACTGTCAGTGAATGGCTGATCTGGAATTGGAACCCAAGTCCATCTGACTCTACCACAAGGAGCCATGGCCACGTGGGAGCCTCGTCATTTGGTTTCCTTCTCACTGGTTTTAGAGGTTTTGCTCCAATACGGCTGGAACATCATTTTTAGTGAGCCTAGGCACAGCGCAAGGTGGTCAAGGCAGTTTTTGCCCAGAGGGTGGGTTTAATGTAATGTGACCCCCAGGGTTTTGTATGAGTGAACTGAGAAATAAGAAGGCAGTTTAGGGACATGGAATTCCGGCACAGAATACATTGTCCTCTTATTGGAAAGGGAAGAAGCAGAAAGAAACCAATACACTGAGTGCATCACAGGTCAAGCTAACTAAAGATGAGGTCAATGATTTGTTCTTAGTCAATGGCAAGGCAAAAGAGTAACATGGAGACCTGCCTTCCAGGGACCTTTTGAGCTCAGTGCACAAATGCCAAGATGGCAATAATGTGGGCAGTAACTGGGTGATTATGGGTGAGGCAGCCCTTAGAAGAGAAACCTCTCCCAGTAGAAAAAGGAGCCTTTGGGATAATCCCCAGAGTGTCCATGGAGAGGTAAAAAGCTGTGAATACCCTGGGCCAGGAGACAGGTGGCCACAACAGCAAAGAAGAGCAGCTGATGTGGGAACTAGCTCCATCTGTAGAGAGCAGTACTGCTACAGTAATCTCAGTTAGAGGAGGGCAGGAAAGCTCAATGGGCAGGTAGTTGTTCCCTTTAGGGATCTTAAAAGGAGACATCATTGTATGTCACTGCTAACACAGATAGGGTGGCCTATCAATTATCCCCACCCTTATTTATGCTATCTTCTGGCTCTTGCACTTATAGACTGAGAACTATTTGGTTGACCTCATATTTATTTAGCATAATCCAAGATTCACTCCAGTATTGGCATCTTTTCCAACCTTAGAACCTGTAGTGTGTTGAACTGTGTCCCTCCAAAATTCATATCCACCCAGAACCTCAGAATGTGACTGTATTTGGAAATAGTATCTTTGCAGAGGCAGTTAAGATAAGGTCGTACTAGATTAGGGTAGGCCCTAAATCCAATGACAAGTGTCCTTTTAAGAAACAGAAGAGAAGGCACAGACAGGAAGGCCATGTGAAGACAGGTAGAGATTGGATTTACGCTGCTACAAGTCAAGGAATGCTTGGCTTTGTTGAAAAAGGCAAGGAAATATTTTTCCCCAGAGCCTTTGGAGAGAGTGTAGCCCTGCTGACACCTTGATTTTTGGACTTCTGTACTCCAGAACTATGGGAGAATACATTTCTGTTGGTTGTTTTTAATTCTTTTTATATTGACGGGGTTTTTTTTAATTTCAAAATATTACAGGGCTACAAATGTTTTTGGTTACATGTCTCTACCGATTCTGTTATGCTTGAGTCAAGGTTATAAGTGTGCCCATCACCCAGATAGTGTTTACTGTACCCTTCAGGTAGGTTTTTGCCCACCCCCTCCTCCCTCTTCCCCCTGCTTGATTGCCGCTGAGTTTTGCTTCCCTCTGTGCACATGGGTGCTCATCGGTTAGTTCCAATTTAATAGTGAGAACATGTGGTGTTTGTTTTTTCATTCTTTAGATGCTTCACATGGGATAATGGTCTCCAGTTTCATCCAAATCGTTGCAAAATGCCTGAATTCACCCTTCTTCATGGCTGCATAGTATTCCATAGTATACATACACCACCTTTTGTTAACCCACTCATGAACTGATGGGCACTTGGGATGATTCCACATCTTGCAATTAAATTTCTGTTGTTTTAAGCCACCCCATTTGTGGTAGTACTTCGTTAGAGCAGCCACAGGAAACTCACACAGGAGCTGAGGCTGTTCTTCCTAAAGGGGCATGTTAAGGAGCTCTCCAGGCCCTGGCAGTTCTTCAGTTTACCCCCATATGAAAATGCGAAGAAAAAATAGGTGAATAAATACATCGCCCAGACTTTGACTGAGGGAGAAGTGTGATGTCTCCTGGGGTAGCAGAGAGGGATCAGTGGTGACATTAGATAGTATCTGGAAGACCCAAAGGCTGTGTATCAAGAAGCTTTGTTAAGTGGCTTTAAGCTTGGAAAATTCACTAAGCGTCAGGGTGTGGCCTCTAGTTTTGTCAGTCTCAAGGTTGAGTCTAACTTAGCTTGATTAGCCAAGTCATGCTAATCAAACTCACAAGAAATAAAAATCAGGCTGCAAATTTATTTATCTGTATGTATGTGAGAAAGAGGGAAAGCTTTTCTTCCAGTATCCACGATGCTCATGTTCACGACCAGAGGTCCAGAGGCAGGACACCTGAAAGCTGGTCGGCAGGCATGAGTTGCATGGAATCAAAGCAAGACACAGGGTACTTTGAGTGGACTCCGTCCAGGCCACAGAGAAGCCCAGTGACCCTGCCAGCACCTCAACAGAGCATGTGTCCCCAGAAGCACAACGTTCAGGCCTGACAGAGGCTGCGGCATTTGCTGCAAGTTCGTGCTTCTCTGGCTTCTCTCCTCTCTGTTTTGGGGCCAACTGCCCAGCTTCCACCCACGTTGGTTTTCTCTAAACAAGGTGGTAAATAATTGATACTAAATTACAATTATGCTCTGGATTTGTCTCCCTAAGATTACAAAGAAGGTCACCTTGACTAAAATATTGGGTTTTTCAAATCTACATTTACGATTCATTTATTACCATAAGAACTAATACCAACTGTATTAGTTTCCTGTGGCTGCTATAACAACTCACCAAAAACTGCGTGGCTTAAAACAACTAAAACTTTTTCTCTCTCAGTTCTGGAAGCCAGAGGTTCGAAATCAAGGTGTCAACAGGGCTCTAGGGCACAATCCACTCCTTGTTCTTCCAGCCTCTGCTCGCTCCAGGCACTCCTTGACTTGTGGTCACATTGCTCCAATCTCTATCTCCATGGTCACACTGCCCCCTCCTGCTCTTCTGTGTCTTGTCTTCCTCTGCCTCTCTCCTACAAGGATACTTGTGATGGTATTTACACCCCAATTGATAATCCAGAATTATCTCATCTCAAGATCCTTAACTTAGTCACATCTGCAAAGACCCTTTTCCAGAAAAGGCAACACTCACAGGTTCCTGCGATTGGATGTGGCTATCTTGTGTGGGACGGTCTCTTGGCTAACCCCACCACCAGGACCTTATCTGTCTTGATATGTCTTCAGTGCCTCACACATGAATGAAAATAGATAAATCAAGGAGATCTTATTTCCAAATTCTAAGGCACCTCACCACTGCTATGCACTACGACCGTGCCTCTTAGAGGTAATTCAGAACTTTTATATCACAGGCCCTTCAACACAAGATTGGGTTTCATGCATGTATGGTTCAATACGAATTGCCTCTGACAATGAATCCATCTCTTCAGGCCAGCCTGTCAGTATAAATTGTAATCACAATCAGCATTGTCTAGGGATACTCCATCACATAATCTCATACAATTATCTTTTGCCCTGCCTGTTCAAATCCTCTTTACCTTGTGAGACCCACCTAATGCCCCATCTTCCTAGGAACTCTCTATGACAGTTCCTTACCTTCCACACCTTCTCATGATCTTGCCTTCCTTTGAGGTCTTCTTGCCCTGCTTGTGGGTACCATTTCTCCTGGGACTCGGTAAACTCTTCCTGAGTGGGATTTTCTTTCTCAAATAAGAATCAAAGTATATAATACAGTATATTGTTGAAATTTTGTTAAATAATTGTTGGCTGAAAAATGTAAGGGGAGCTAGTGATTGTCAAAGCACAGCTCAGAGTCCACACCACAACAAGACTGTTCTTTATCCTGTGGAAGGAAAAAATCACATATTTGCTTGGAAGGTCCAAGAGGAGAGAGAGTATTCATTTTGGGTCAACTGATTTAGAAAATTAGATGACTGTCTCCCAGGGGATGAGATGTTTAACATTGAGCTAGAAGGGAAAGTTTTCTTACATAACCGGTAACTGGTAAGATGAGAAACAGAAGGGGTGATTTGCTATCAAGAAATAAGGTATAGATCTCCAGGAAGCAAAGTTAGAAGGCTTGAAGAGCTGCTTTCTCTTCAACGATAGGGTTTGGTGAAGAATCTGTATAGACAAAACATAGCCCCAATTTAAAAGTATATGTCAATATATGAGAAAAGAGCCCTAAGAATCATGAGACTCAGATCCTATATACCTAAGTCTGGGACTCCTAACCTGTTTAGAGGGCAAGGGCGGTGGTGTGATTCCTTTTGGTCACCCTCTGTTCCTGGAAGAGTGTGAAGCACACGGCAAGTATTTGATAAATGTCAGGTGAATTAATGAAGCAGTAAAATGAAGGAGAATTACCTGATTGAGGAGTCCCCAGCTAGTTGTATCATCAAGGAGACACAGACTCTCATGTCTAAACCTTCACCTCAGCCATAAGCCATGACCTTCATGTTGCCAAATGTTCCAATGCTCATCCTCTTAGTCAGGTTAGACAACACCAATCACTCACTCCTCCTCCTTGAAACACTTTATTCTTCATTCGCTTGGCTTTCAGGACCACACCATCTGGTTTTCCTCTCCCTTCACTGAACATTCCTTCTCAGTTTCCTTCTCTGTGTCCTCTTCTTCCTCTTGACCTCTAAAGGTGGACGCGCCCCAGGGCTCATTACTCAGACCTCTTCTATTCTCCATCTGTCTTCTCTTCCAGGGCCTAGGTGAGCTCACTCAATCTCATA
>NW_012149419.1:1716066-1723415 GCF_000956105.1 Propithecus coquereli
ATGTAAATCATGTAATTTATATGTGATTTTTATGTATTACCTACATAATAAAAACATGTAAAAAGCCATGTGTGTATAAATCTTACACCTAGCGTGGCAATAGTATTTGACTACAAAAAAACCCTGGAAATAAAACGTGTGTCCCCAGCTATAGGCCTCACCACTATTGAGTGTGGGCAATTTCAATGGACTCATCTCTGTAGGAACACAAGACGCCTTTCATCTAAATATAGAAGTGTTCAGGTTTTCAAATGCAGACTTAGTTGAAAACGTGGATGTTACCTGTCTGACACAGGCCAATCATGCCACGGATGAACAAGCTGTTGCAAAATTCTGAATCTCTGTACAATGTGTCATTTGATGATGTGGTGTCTTTTGACACAGACCAAGCTACAAAGCTGCCTACGGTGTATAATTAAGGGTTTCAGATATACTAAGGTTTTCTCCTGCCAAATGCCATTCATCTATGCTTGACTCTTCCAACAAATATAACTGAAGTACAATTTGTAAAGCCAGCTCACTGTGCGAATTATTTTGTCCTGCTGTTTTGAGGCACTGCACAGTGCAGAGAAATAGAGAAATCATTCCAGGATACCTAACTTATAAAGCCCAATCACATCATTGGACAGGAGAGGAAAAGTAAGGTGACTTGTACAAAGTTACACTTGTAGTTTGTGGAAGAGCTGGGCCTAAACTCCAGAAATCTTGATGCCTTAGTCTCAGTGCTCCTTTTCAAAACTTGAAATGTCATCTTTGGAAAAGGAGAGTAACCAGCAATAGTTTGAATGTGGTTACAACTAGAAATAACCCTTATTTCTCTCCAATCTTTGTCTTCAAACTGGTCCTGCTGGCTCTCTCTTCCCTCCTCTTGATGACAACTTTGACAGATTCCATAGCTTTCTGGTTACTCACAATTTCAAGAACCACCCAATTACGGCTAGTTTTCAGTGTTAAAAAAAATCTCAACTCGTCTAAATCGTCTTCATCCTCACACCCGGTTCAAAGCTCCTCCCTTCATCCTGGCTTAGACTGACCACAGATGGAGGCCTTGCAGTGGGGAAGGGGATGGAGTCTGCTCTTCCTCTCCTCCTCCCTGTCCTCCACTGCTTCTCGCTTTCCAGGGTCAGTGGTGGGCCTGGGATGGGTGGCCAAAGAGTAGGGTAAAGGGGCAAAAGTCTTCACCCTTGACTGCAGACCTCCCTGGGCTGACAGCATTCTCTAGGTTTTAAGTGTCCAAATGCTGAACACTCCATGGGATGCAGCTATGGTTTCTCAAGAGGCCTTATGGGAATATCCACAGGGTCTGAGGCAGGAGCACCAAACTGAGGGGTGCTTTTGGAGCACTCTCTCTTGGCTGGGAGGAAACAACCCTATTGGGAGAGGTAGGGACAAACCATCGTATTCTCGCTCATGCTCTGCCCAGTGACTCAACTCTCCTTAAATGTCTAGTCTTTTCTTCACACAGCTGTAGGTGGGTAATGGTGGCCAGAACAGCTCACCAACCTTTTTATAAGTCTTGAGGGGTTGTGCCTAGCTGTGCCTCTTCAGAAGGTGGGAATTCTAACCACTTAGCATCTTCACAAAACACCCCTTTAACATCAACAGGAATCCTGAATGTTGTCTGCAGGGAGGAGGCACTTCTTACTTTTGGAAAGCCTTGAAACTACACAAAGAGGAAGTAGCTGCCGGGAAGATCCTGGGGGAGAAAGGGACCCATCTACAAACTTCTGGGAAAAAGGAGGGGCTGCCTCCAAAGACAAACCCCCTTACTGTATGCAATGTCAAGGATTCTGAGAGTAGCTGCTCCTCTGGGACCAACCAGACCGGGTGCATCAGGATAAGGCAAAATCCTGGCTCTGCCCTTCACATATTGAGTGGACTGACTAAGCATGTTCTCCTTTCTAGGCCCCAGGCTCCCATCTAGAAAATAGGGGATGATAAATATTTGTTATTTTTTGCTGTCTTGCATTAGAGTGGCCTCGCAGTTTGGAGGAATCCCAAGATAGGTGGCTGGCGAGGTCCTCACTCCCCCATTATGGAAGCCCAAGGGGTGGGGGCATACAGTCTCTCTCCCTACCCCTGCCATGTAGCTATAGCATGGAGATGTGACCTGAGCTCAGCCAAGGACTTTGAATCCTTGATAAGAATGCAAAAGCCTAGCTTCAGTGGAATGAGAAGTCCTGGGGGTACGGCAGTGAACGCTGACTGGGAGTGGTCAACTCAGAATAGCACAGTAGTGCCCAGCGCCCAGGGCTCCCTAGCTGTGCCGGGCCACCCTTATTTTCTGAGATGGCTCTCCGACATCTTACAAGTTTACAGAAATGCCATGTTCCTCTGTCATAAATATGTTAGCTTGACTCACAAACCCCATTTCAATCCCTTTCTTTCTTGTCACCCTCTACTCTAGAGGTCAGAAAGCAAAATACTCAAATTCCCAGATTCCTTAACATTAAAAAGTAGTCACGTGATACAGTTCTGATTAATGAAATAAATAAGTTCCTTCCCCCATACGAAGGCAAAACCTGGTGAGGAAAAGGCTTTCATGCTTCCCCTTCATCTCTCCTCCTTCTTCCTAGCTGGAATATGCATGAAATGCCTGGAGGCGAAGCAGCCATCCGTGACCATGAACAAAATGCTAGCTAGAACCTCAGCCTCTGATGGCATCCCTAAGCAGCAGGACAAGCCCTGGACCATTGTCTCCAGACTTATCACACACTGAAAATAGGTTATCTACCTACTTAAGCCAATGTTTCTCAGATTTTCTTACTTTCAGGTAAACATATTCCTCCTTGATATAGTTTTCAATAAACTCAAGAAAAGTTGAGAATGGTATTTACATTTATACAACATTTTGTAGTTTATAAACTGTCATAACGGCTTAAGTTTATCAGGGGAGGATTCCGTTGCTTACCACCAAAGACTCTGGCTGGTACCACGGCTCTCAAGGTCTCCTCCAGCTCTGACATTTTGTCCTCATCAGAGGAACATTCCTCCTGCTGTGCAAACTCACATCACCCATAGCTTTTACACCTCAACAAAAAGGAACAATTATCTTACTTGAGATGGTGCACCACTGAACCAGGTCCCCTACTCCCTCCTGCCTTGTCTGTCCTCTGACTCATTCCCTAAAGCCAAGGCCACCCCTCCCCCGAGACCATCTAGCCTAGTGCTGCCTCACAGAGCCACCCACCTGACTAGATGGCTGACTTACAATTTTCAGAGGCAGACAGATGCCTGCTAACTAGGCCAAATCTGAGCTGAGTGTCATATATTTGTAAAATATTTTAGTTTGGAAACCCAAACTTTTTTTTTTGTACTGTGTCACTGATCTCACAACAATCCTGAGATAGACAGGGCGAGTATAGGGACCCTGATGCTCACAGCAGTGATGCGCCACGGGTTCTGGAGATGACAAATAAGAGCGCTTTCCAACCCGAGGAAGTGTGCAAAGGGTGATGCACGCTGGAGGAGGAGTCAGGGAGCACAGGTCCTGCGTTCCGGTCTGACGCTAGCCAGCAGCGTGGCCTCTGGCAAGTTGTCTGCCTCTCTGGGTCTAGTTTCTCCATGTGTGCAATGAGGATGCTGGATGTATTAGTCAGCTCAGGCCGCCATAACAAAATATCATAGATTGGGTGGCTTAAGCAACAGAAATTTATTTTCTCACAGCTATGGAGGCTGGAAGTCCTAGCTCAGGATGCCAGCATGGTCAAGTTCTGGTGAGGGTTCTCTTCCTGGCTTGCAGATGGCCACCTCCTCCCTGTGCCCTCACACAGGAGGGGGGGAGAGAGAGCTCATTTAACCCTAATTACCTCCTAAAGACCCTATCTCCAGATATATTGGGGACATTAGGGGTTAGGGCTTCAACATACATATATTTGTATGGGGACACAGATCAGTCCATAGCACTGGACATGATCTTGGAGTTCCTTCCACCTGTCAGGACAAGTATGGAACATTGAAGGTGCTCACAATTGTCTGTGGAATTTGTAATTCTACCTTGCCTCCTTGACTCAAGAAACTGCACAAGACTTATTTCTAGACTATTGGTAAAGAGCATCTTAGGGACCTTCTGTGTACACTTTCCCTTCCCTGAAGCAATTAACAAGCCAAAGGTCATCTTTGGCCAAAGCAGGCCTCTCCCAAGGTTGGAACTTTAAAGTTTTTCACAAAGCATATATTAAACCGTCACTTTCAGTTGTGGGGTACGGCACATAATTTCTGCTACTGCATTTAGAAAGAACATAATGGTGACTGTTAATTGGAGGTGGGTTTTAAATCACAAGTCTACAGCCAAATTTTCTAACAGCCATGAAGACTGTGAGCAATTGTGGCCTTTCACCAAAGCACAAAGTACCTTGTCATTCTTACTTTATCCCTGAGTGGCTTTATGGTCAGAAGCAGCCTCTGGTGGGAGAGCTGGTCCACCATAGATCAAATATAATTTCCTCCGACCATAATCAACTAAGAATTTCTCCAAAAATTTTAATTATTTTTGGTTTAATATACTTATTGTCAAAGATCTAAAAGTATTTTGAGCAGTTACTACAATGCCAAAGAAATATATATATATATACCCCAAGGATGATACAGTCCCAGCCTGTTGTTGCAGCTGGACCAGAGACTTTTAGGAGTAAGAGTCTGAATTTCTGTTACTACTTTGTTTATATCTCCTTATTTATGATATAATCCATAATTGTTTGTAGACACTAAAATTTTCCGTCTTTATGGTAGTAAGTTCAAACCCAAATTTACCTTTCACATATATTATAATCTTCATCTTCACTTGACCCAAACTGTCCAAGTTCAGTATTCTACAGACTAGAAAGATGCTGAGTTTTCTGTTTTAATCCTATAGAGCAGTGGTTCTCAATTGGGGGTGATTCTGCACCCCAAGGGACATTTGGCAATTTCTGGAGACATTTTTGGCTGTCACAAGTGTGTGTGGTGGGGAGTGGTAGTGCTATTGGCATGCAGTGGGCAGGGGCCAGGGATGCTGCTGAACACCCCACAATGCACAAGGCAGCCCCACAACACAGAATTACCTACTGTCGGCAGCCCTGAAGTTGAGAAACTCTGCTATAGAATCTCAAGATGCAAAGAACACGGTCCTTAATGGCTTCTGGGGTTAGAGAGAGGGAAGTTCTTATATTGACAGCACAACTCTAGGATTTTTCATGACCTTAGTACATAGCTGATGCTCATGAAAATATGGGCCATCTTTGTCATGCCAACCCAAAAAGCCAGCAATGGGGTTAACATTAAAAAAAAAAAAAAAATCAAGCAGGGCTAGAACACAGTGGCTCAGGAGCACGCTTGCGACAAGGCCTGAAGGGTTGACAGATTCACTACTCACACCTTCAGAGCTCATTTTACTTTGAGGATAGACAGTATGAAGATAGAATAAAAAGTTCCAAATACTTTAAAAAATCCTAACAGCTTCAAAGGTTGGCAGGATTTCAAGCAACTTTTTAAAGCATTAAATTATTCCCTGTGCTCCCCTTATTTTAATTATTTCTGTATAACCCTCCTCATTCCAAAAAGGTTATGAGGTGGTCAACTCTCTCTGTGGTGTTGACTCAATTCTCCCATATCAAGCTTACATAGGTTCCAGGACTGATCAATACAGGTTTCAATTTAGGAAGAAAAAGGATTTTGGAAGGACCAAGTAAAACTATGATGTTTTGGCAGTTAAAAGATATGAGCTAAATTCCCACTACGTGTAAAGTACAGTGCTAAATGCTGAGGAAGATATTTTTTTGAAGTATAAATCACAGCTGGTGTCCTTAAGTAATTTATACTGTGTCTGAGAGAGGCAGGCTCCGTGCCCAAGGGAGGTCTCTTACACAGCAGTCTGCTGGGTGCCTCCTGGCCGGGGGCAGCCCTCAGCACTCTTTCTCACTGGCCAGGTAAGGAGGGGCAGAGCAGGAAGGGGTGAACGTGGCTGAGTGGGGACTGCATGGACCAAGGCTCAGAAGCGGGCCCACGCTGGGAAGGGCCAGGGCGGTAAGTAAACTAAAAGGAAGCTCGATCATAGAGGTCTTGATTGCTAGAGCGAGGAGTTAGGAGTTAAGAGTTTTATTCTGAAGATACAAGGGAGCCTCTGAAGGTATCTAAACAGGAAGTTATAATGGTAAAAGGTGACATTTGTTGAGTGCTTACTCTTTATTAGGCACACTCATTTAATCCTCTTCCCAACAACCCTATGATGTCGCTACTCTTCTTCTCCCCATTTTACTGATGAGGAAACTGAGGCACAGGGGCATTAAATAACTTATTCAAAGTTACATAGTTAGCAAGTGCTAGAGCAGGATTCGCATCATGGGCAGAGCCCATACTCTTAACCACTTCGCTGGACTGCCTCTCCATAGAACAGGAAGGATTAGAGCAGAGGAGAGATCAGACAGATATGGACACCGTTAGGAAGGAGCTGCCAACTGAGAGCATTTCAAGGAGTCAAGGAAGTCAACGGGGTCAGATGTTGCTGAGCCATCGGGAAGAAATCTGAGAAACGCCCATTGGTTTGTGATTAGGCAATCACCAGTGCCCTTTAAGAGTTCTGTTTCAGGATGGGGGAGGGGACAGGCGCTCCTTGCAGGGTATCAAGAGGGGGAGTGATGGCAGATAGAGCCCTGGGTAGAAACCGACAGTGAAAAGAAGGGGAGAGATGAGAGAGAAATTTTCAAGCTTTTCATTTGAGATGCTGTCCCAAAACAAGGGAGGCTTTTCCTTCTTTGGGGAATTGCAATATATTTCTCCCCATTCTTTTGTTTTGATGGGCAAAACTAACAATTTTTAGTAGTCCTGGTTAAAGGAGACTTAGCAAGTGTCATAGAAATTGTTTTTCAAAAACACTGGATCACATTCAGGTAAAATGCAAAGATTTAACTATTTCAAAGGATATCGTTATAGGGGGAAGTTATTTGACCATATACACTGTAGTGGCTGGACATGATGGCAATTCTGCGACTGCGGTGGGATAGTGTAAGGGTGTCATAGACGAAATAACTCTCTTCGGACTCACATTGAGCCAAGGGAGCGCAGCCGAAAGCGCTGCATGCCTTACGGCTTGACACTGAATCCGCAGAACAGCTGCCTGCACTTCCAAAACCCTGGGCTGCAAAGGGCAAAAATACTTACTAAAATTCTTTGTTTTAATAAGCTGTGGGACCTGGAGTTATCAGCCTCTGCCGTAGCTACCAAGCGGCTTCTATAATATTACAAATCAAAAGCAGTTTTAGGGAGTCTGTGTTTTCTGAAGGGGAAATCCTCTCCTGGCAGATAATTCAGACTGCCTAGGGCAGCAATTAGAGCCACCCAGGAAGAGGAGAGGAGGAGGGGGAGAGGGAGGA
>NW_012149419.1:1723465-1735471 GCF_000956105.1 Propithecus coquereli
ACACGCACGCACTCCTTGGACACCCTCATACGTGCACACTCCTACTCAGATGAGGGGGAGTGACCCAAAAACGTGGCAGACCTAGAACTAGAGACAGAGACCTGGGGGACCTGAGGGGAGGGGGAGGAGGGGGAGGGGGAGGAGGAGGCGGCGGCAGCCGCAGCGGTGGAAGTGGCCTCTGGCTGAGAAGCAGTTTCTCCAAGGCTTCTTCCTGTAACCTTAACTCCCTTCGGTGTCTCAGTGGATCCTTTCTAAACTGCTCTAAGGCTGAATCAGCCCCCAAAGTGCCCATGATGTTGCTGCCGCCCAAGAGCTACTGGCACAGTCGACGCAGAAAGGATGCCCATACGGAGTCTGGCACTGCCTGGGCCTAAGGAACCTCAGGCTGTGATGCTTCGTGTGTGCCTGTGAACACACGAGGTAAGTGTTTCGGCAACGAACTCTCAGGCCTGGCTTAAACAGGGACAACACCAACAGGTATTTAATGTTTAAAAAATGCAATAGGCTAACGCAGGCAGTGCCTGTGTGAAAAGCCACTGTGAGTGACCACAGATTCCTTTTCCTTTCTAGGGACTGAGGCCACTGGGAAAGTTGGTGGTTGGTTGAAGAAGTCTAGAGTCTCCTTACGAAGTCTTCCAAAACATTATCACCCCAAACAGAGGGGAACCCACACGGGGGGCTCTTCTCTATCCCAGGCCATCTCCCCAGGTACCTTTTGCTGCCTCATCATACAGCCCAACCTTCAGGCAACTTTCTTTCCATCTTTCCGTCTTTCCTAACTCAACCTGGGAGGCTCAAGAGTAAGACAGATCGATCCCTCCTGATTCTTCTCCACTTCCCTCACTGTTCCCCCAAACAACACACAAGCCTTTGCATTTTAAAGGTTTCACTGCTCACTACTGGCAATGGTGAGGGCTGACAAAAACAAGAAGCGTGGGAAGCTGGAAAGATTCAAGGATGCCATAGTGACTTGTCAGTTCTTTTCTCACAGCACCAGGGCTAGGGGAGTGAACAAACAGACAGAATGCCTGTCCTCTGGAGCATTCAGTCCATGGGGGAGATGAACAGTAAACTTAACAACTAATTAATACAGTGCACTAGGAGCTGCTATGAATAAAAACAGACACGGAGGAGGGATGGGAATGCCTGTGGGAGGGGGGTAGTTTTAAAACTGTGTTTGACTTTGAGCAAAGCCTAAAGGAGGTGAGGGAGCAAACCATGAGGGTATCTGTGTGAAGAGCATTCCCGGGGAGGGAATCACTAGTGCTGAGGCCCTGAGGCAGGGGGAACAGCAAGAAGGCTGTGTGGATGAGGCAGAATAGGATGGGAGGCCAGAGAATACTTCATCCTGCCATCAGCATAGTAAAAGGGAAGAGGCTCAGAGTTTGAGCTACACTGACCTGGGCCAAATCTCAGCTCTGCTCCTTATGCCATGTACCATGCCCTGCCCCCCAATCTATGAACAGTTGACCGCAAAGGGTCATTGCAAAGGGATGTGGAATGTGAAATTGCCTATCACAGGACATAGCACACGCCAGCTTCCTACCCACCAGACATCATCAGTTCCCTTCTTCCCCCAGTTACAGGGCTCCTCTCATCTAGCTCCCATTGTGGTTGAATAAAAGGTGTCTAGACGTATGCCATTCAAGGGCCTCCAAGAGGTCCAAGATATATTGCCAAGTGCAAGAAAAAAAATCGCAAAACAGTATGCATCTACATACAGTATTGTTGGCAAACAGGAACATTTTAGTTTCCGCATTCAAAAATCTGGAGGAATCCACACCAAACTGTTAATGGTGGTCATTGCTAAGGGGTAAGATTACCAAACATTTTGACCACTGAGTTTCTACCTTCTATATGTTTGAACATCTTACCATGAGCACATATTCTAAATGCAAGCAGAAATGACAACACAGGCTGGTGTTGATGCAGAGCCGATCTCCTGGTCCTGCCCTATGTCGGTACTGAATAGCTTCCATCGCATCCCACACCCACACCCACACCCGAGGCCAGCCTGGTGTGATCCAACTTAAGGAACTCTACATCTTCTCTATGGGGAAACTGAGCACAAAAAGGGCCATAGAGAGCTTTAGGATTCTCAGATGAGACCTGGACCACAGGAAAAGGTCCTGGGACTGGTGTGCTTGGCCGGCATCTGTGAATTGTAACTGGTTCTGTTTGAAAGGTGACAGAAAGCAAATTGCTTTCTATATAAAATGAAAATCCTTACTATGGCTACCAAGGAGCAAAAAAGAGGCTGATGAAAATCAAGTATTTCAAAGTAAGCTGACTGTGAACTTTTGTGATTCAAGATTGTTGATACTGAAAAAAAAATCCCATTTTAGAGAATACTAAATTGAGGGATACTATAAGAAAAACCACATTTCACAAATAAGAAGCTTATAAGGTCAGTCAAGGAAAGACAAATATCCCAGTTCCCAGTGTCTTATTCAACAATGTATTAAAATGTGCATTATAATCTGTCACCACAAGACATATGAGTTATGTAGCTTGGAAAATTTTTAGTCCTCCCCCACCCCCCAAAAAAACCCTTGGTGAAGGGAATAAAAAAATGTTTAAGCATCCATAATTGCCCATATGGCTTTTCCAAGTTTAAATATATTTCCAGAAAAACAATGTCGTCCAGAAACATTTTTACATTCCCTGAATTGGCCTTTGCACCAAAAAGTGTACTCAGCTCTTCATTAAATGAAATCCTACTTGAATGGAAGACAGTAGACTAGTCCATTTCTTGAACTCCTTTCCATCATGAGATTCCTGACTGAAGACAGTGATGCCCCCTGTAGGAAAAACCATTTCCTCCCTAGAAATCAAGCAACACTTCTCTTTGTTTTCTGCTTCTTCCCCAGTAACATCAGGACTCATTTTGAGTTTATCTGATCATAGACTGGAAATCCCCGGAGCACAAAGATCCCATCTCAGCATTTCAATAAGCACCAGGGAACGTGCTCTTCCAAAACCGAATGTTTTCCACAAGGCAAGAATGCTATACAAATTGCTTTACTGTCAACAGAACACAGTATAATTAAAAAGGTAACATCATGGTGTTCTAAAACCAGTCATATTGTCCAAGGACGAAAATAGAGCTTATAGAATTTATAAGAGACAGTCATATTTCCTACTTAATATTATTGATCAACTTATAATTAAAAGCTGTAATTTTCAAGGGATATACTTTTCAAATAATTCCTTTCTCACCACTATCTCAGCTATGTGAACTGAATATAAAAGCTAGTAGCCCCGCTAGGTAAATTTTCCACTGATGCAACTATGGCAATTTCTAAGTCCATGAGAACTGCTAGGAACGTGTAACAAAATCCAATATCTGCGTCATGATAATACACTTGAAAAAAAATGTTAAATACACAGCCATAGCTGAATGCACAGATTCCAAGAACTAGGAATGAGTAATTGTTACAATCGTAGAGAGGCTGGATTCTGGTCCACGGCTGGTGTGGATTCCTTCACCCCATTAAGGCACTCACACACAAGTGTGATGCATAGTGTTGCTCTGATGACTGGCAGTGAGACCAGAAGATAGTGTGCAAGGCAGCACAGCAAGAAGGGTAGGGTGGGATGCGATAATGGAAAACAGGAGCGATTCATTCTACCTGATATATATACATTTCATAGGCTTAAATCTGGAGTGAAACAACTTTTTGAACTTAACTGCTTGTGTGGGAGAATGAAGTGGAAGCACCTCTTGGACCTCACTTTTTATAGGCTCAATACCACCTCAAAAAATTCCACACAGACCCATTCCAAAACAACAGTTTTCTTACTGGAAAGCCACAAAGTTAGTGTGAAATCTGTGAAATGGAAAATCAGACGCAAGCCAGTGTGCTTATGCATAAGCTTGATCTTAACGAAAAGGTACTTGGAGCAGCAGCACCCACGTTAAAGGTTACCCCCAAGCCCCCAGTAATTTTATGCTCTTGAGTTTTTATCCTTAACCTGTCCCTGACTGTGTGACCTTGGACAAGCTAGTTAACCTTTCTAAGTGTTAGCTTCTTCATCTTCAACATGGAGATAAAAGGTTTGTTGTGAGGATTAAATGAGATCATGCACAAATAGCTTTTAGTTCAGTACCTGGTACGTATGAGCATTTAAGAAATGTGTCCTTCTTGCGATTAGATGGGGCACTCTGACTATATTTTAGAAGCAATTACAGTCCAGCTGTCATATCCCAACATCTTGTGATAACCATTTCATTCTATGCTTCTAGCTCTTACAATTCTTTTCACCGCAACATTTTGGGAGGTTGGGGAGGGAAGGTAAGCAGTCACATACATCCCACTTTTCCAACTATTGCCCAGAGCAAGGTGAAAAGCCAGGGAAATAGGTACTATATATACTAAAGAGAAATTCAGTCTTTAGGATATGATGTTATAGGTGTATGGAATATAAACAAATCATATAATTTCAATCTATAACATATGGGGCATCAAATCATAGGTAGGTTTTATTAAAAAAAAAAAAAAAAGCCAAGCAGCGTTGAAGACAGAAGGAACCCATATGGGCCTATCACTATCTCAGTGTTGGTGTCTATGAAACAGGGATTGGTGGGCTAGATTATGGAGGTTTCATGGGGTCTGACTTCCAACAGGTGGCTAGCTTTAGTCATCTTCACATGCAAAACCTTAATGAGTTTGAGTATTCAATTCTCAGGGATTCTGTTCAAGGCCTTCTCTCGACAACCAAGGGAAACAATTTTCCAGGTTTAAGCCTCCCTGTCAAGTTAGCAAGCAGGGAACTGTCTGCTGTAGCTTGCAACTGTCCCCTGAACGAGATTCTGGCCTGACGGTGAAAACCCACCACCCCTTCCAGACAGCCCATCCTGCCACCGGGGCATCTCCCGACAAACGGGGAAGCCCACTAGGAAGTGGTCACGACCAACCAAGCCACAAATCCCCAAGGTGTGGGATTTCCACCTCTATACCACGTCTGAAAACCGAAAACAGGCGCCGGCTTGCCACACTGCAATGGGATTCCCCCCAGTAGCACCCCCCTTCAGCTTGCATGCTTCATTAATAAATGCAAGATGGCACACCGAGGCAAAGAATGGGAGGTAAGGCATCTGCGGCTGGACCCGAACCAGGGCAGTTTGCAAAAATAAATAAGAAGCATGTGACAAGAAGCAGGTCCCCAGGCTGGAGCTGAAGCCCCGGGCTGCCCCACGCACCCTAGCCTGGCTTCCCCCGCCAGGGGGATGAAGGTCAGCGGCAAGATCCCAGCCCTCTGGGCACTCATCCTGCAAACCTTGACCGGCCCCCACCCCCGCCCCGCCACAGGACTCGGGCCGCGAGGCAGAGGAAGCCCGGCCGCTGCCAGCTGCGAGGACACATACCTGCTGCCGGGGCTCGGGATCCTCGGGGCTCTGCAGCCGAGCCGGCCGCAGCTCGCGCTCCCGGGGCTCCCCTCTCCGCCCCCCCGCCCCCTCGCGGCTCCGCCGCTCCCGCCGCCCCTCCGCCCACCGCACTCGGAGGCGCGCGCGGCTTCGCGCCGGCCGCCTGCCGGGCCCGCGCCTGCGCCCTCGTCTCCAGCCGGCCGCGCGCGCCCCGGAGGCTGCGGGGCGGCCGCGCGGCTGTCTAGGAAACGGCGGCGTCCGCGGACCCGGCAGGCGGTCGGAGCCGGGCAGGGGGCGGGCGGGAGCCGCAGCCCAGGCCGGAGCGCAGCGCGCGGGCTTCGTGGCGTGGGTGAGGAGGTCGTGGGGCGGGGTCGCGGCGAGTGTGTGCGTGTGGAGAGAGGAGGGGTCGCTCGGGGAAGGTCTGAGGCGGAGGCGGGCGGGGCAGAGAAGCAACAAGTGCGGGGCCGAGCGGGCCCCTCAGGGAAGCGGAGGCCCCGCCCGGGCGTTTCGTGCGGCGGAGAACTGGAACCTCCGGTCGCTTCGGTGCAGGGCTTTGCAGCTTCCAGAGCTCTCGCGCGCTGCTCCGTGTCTGCGCGGGGCGCGCTGCCCGGTGTCCGGAGGCCTCTGACGGGGAAACGCCTTTCTGGCCAGGGTCCTGGCAGAATCGGAGACCCTTGACTCTCAGGCTGCTGCCTGGGAGAAAAATATCTGTCATACAGTCATTTGATGGCTTTGACTCAGGCCCCTTGCAGGACAGTGTTTCTCATCCTTTTTCCCCGTTCTTTCATTACCGCACTCTTAAGCCTACGCATCTCCCCCGCCCCCGAGTACCCCTTCCGCGTGAAATTCTAATACCACGGACACACCGCGTGTCTGCCTATGTGCCGTGTGCGTATCTGTGCTTTATACGTTAAAGGAATAAGATTTCACCCCCAGAGGAGATACCGCCCCGCTTGAGTGTGCTTATTCTAGGGCCGTGGTTTCTAGTTAGCGGGTAGGGTAAGTGGAGTCAATGAGCAATCTGGGTACTCCACAGATATTGTCTGTAGGTTAAAAAAAGTCCTCACACAAAAATGTACAACTCTTTCTAATGTCTGCGGGTGCTGCTGTGAGCACAGCCATTTAAGCAGCTTCTGGATTCATAGCTTATTTGTCTTCTCCAATTCTTGCTAAAGATATAGCCATTTTCTTATGGGGTCTTGACATTTTTTTGTTGAAATACTTGAAAAGATTGGAAACCCTCGTTTCTAGGACACTAAGTTCCAGGGTGGCCTTTGGCTCTGCAGACAGTCTTGATTTCCAGTTATCATACCTCTTCTAAAGTGTTTTTATTTGGTTAGGTCCCGTTGGCCTCCCAGGAGTGTTCTTTGTCTTTTTTGTCTCCTCTAACCTCAGCTTTTCTAGTTAAATGATGGAATATCATTGTAGAGTTGAAATACTTCAAAACCCACCTCATGGAATTGCCCCAGGGTCTTGGATTATACTTTTCTTAGACACAGGAATATCTAGATAAGGAGTATCTCATTTTGGACAGCTGGGAAAAAGTAAAGTTCTTCAGGACCTCCCTTACCTTTGAACATTTCTTACTCAACTCTAATCTCTAATGGTGGGATTTCAGAGGGAAAAAAAGCCGTGAAGGTGATATTTGGAGAAGCTACCTGGGTTGTGAGAGGATCTTTCTTCTACATTTCTAGAAGGAAGAAATGTAGACTGGAAAGGATAAAGTGGGGATGAGTTGAGCAAAATTAATGGAGGATGCATGGGATGGACGGTATAGTTTTCTGACATACAGGTGGTGGCAACATTTCAACTACATATACTTGATTTAGAAAAAGCCTTGGCATAGCTTACTCAAGTTGTTATCCACTCCACTTTTTTCCTTAGTAGAACTCTACTTAAGATTTGATTAAAACCATCGAAAAGCATGCAGTTACGATGCTAATTAAATATTAGAGAGGAAGGACAAGTATTTTGAAACTTGCAGAGAGAAATTGGAAGACCACTTTGGTTTACCTGCAATCTTTGTATTCTAATACAATTTTTTCAATTCAGGTGCATGCTACTTCAAGGGAACTTTTTTACTACAATGGCTGTCTGTACAGACCTTCTAGAGAAATCTATTCGAAAATTACATGCTAATAACTTTTACCTATGTCTTTTAAGGGTGCTTTTTTTTCTTTTTGGAGTAATCCGAGTTCATGGAAATTGTAGGTGCAGCCATTTTAAGTTGTACTGTGAAGTCAAAAATCCCAAAACATGTGTAATTTGTCAGCTCTATGCTGCCCCCTCGTGGTGTCCTGCTTCAGAACCCATACCCAAACTAAAATCTTCACCCTTCGATAAGTTCTTTAGGGTACTGAAAACTTAAACCAGGTATAGACAAGATGTCATTCTGCATTCTCAGAATGCAGTCCTGCTCTTGATTTCAAATGCCCTGTGGCCTAGAGGAGGATTAGCCCTTGAGGCTGATCAGTCTAGAAGCACTATGAAGATCTACCACAGACCTCGCTTTCACTTGGAGCATTATTCTCAAACTTGCCTGGCCTGTGAGAATCAGCTGGGAACACTTTTAAAAAATCAAATTCTGGAGCCTCACCTCAAACCCCTTGAAATCTAATTCCAAGGGATTGACTTGATATTTTTATTTTTAACTACTCCAGGTGATTCTCATTGATAGGAGAGGTTGGGGAATCATAGAGCTGTAAATAGTACAGATGCTGCTTCAGTAGACTGCAGGTGAATAATGAGAGGGAATTTTGTGGGTGAAGGAACTTCCCAGCAATAGGAAATCATGGGAGCTACATAAAGCGGGAGTGGAATTGTGGGTTTAAACCTTGTGTGTCACTTTCTTGCCAGATACACGGTTTGTAATGTGGCTGTGATTGGCATGATGTCCCCATACCAAGATGACTCGTGAGGAAAGTCAGATTTTCTTTTAGTTAAAAAGTCTGCGTTTTCAAGAGTACCGGGATCACATAAACAGAATATTTTTGCATGTTTGCAGCTGGGAGATTATGGGAGGGCAGCTTGATCCTGTGAATGTCTGAAAAAGATTGATGTCAGAGTTAAAACTTTTGTTCTCTGTAGGTAGTTGCTTGTAAAAATAGAACATGTGAATGTGGTGCTATATGATTTGTGAAAATTTGAGTAACACCCAAAGTCCTTAAATTGTTAATGTTTATGTAAATATTAACATTTTGAAAGATGTTCTAAATGTTGAATTATAATACAGCCTCACTTATTTGGAATGTTCAGGGAGAAAGCCAATCTCAGTGAAAGCTTGAAAAATGGAATATGTTTGACTTTGTGTGATATTTATTTTAAGTTTAAGTACACACAACTGCTAACAAAGCAAGTTTTTAAAAAATCCTGCTGAGAGGACTTTAATGAATAAATATGATTGACTTGTAACTAGCAATATTCATGTGCATACAGTCTATGTGAATACAATACAAAGCACAATACCATGCAGTCAGTAGTAGGCTCTTGATAAACATTAATTGTAAAAAAGTTTTCTCATAAGTAGTTTAAATATATTTAATGCAGCAAGCCCATCTTTAAGGATAGTACTCTAAGGGAAGATTTTACCTTGAGCAGTGACATAACAAGAGTGGGGCAGTAAGAGGAGTCACCTTGGGTGTAGGCAATAATAATTCCTATTATCTGTAGAGAACTTAAACTATAATAAACCCACTAAAAGTCTATCTGCTTTTTATTACCAGTAATTTTTATGTGCCAATAATTCTAAGCAATATCAATGGCAAAATAGTCCTCCATGAAAAATCTCTTGTGGGTCTAGGTTCTAAACAATTTCTGTAGTTTCTGTAGTTTTAGTAATACATATGTAAACTTCAACTTAGCGTATTTTAACTATCCTTTAACAAACATTATATTCTGCGTGGAAATTAATTTAGAGAACTCCCACCTATGGAAATGGCCATCAGTAAACATGAACTCAGCTATTGCTTAACGTTTCGAAGTAAAGTCATGAAAGTTCAGGGTAAGACTTGAGGCCCAGTTTATGTCTGCAACTCCATGGACCATATCCCTGCATTTAAACAGTAGATTCTTAATAAATAATGGTAGTACAATGATTAGAAGTATGAAGAAACAGAACTTGATTACTTGAAATTGTCATTTATGTGACCACTTAGAGTTTTTATTTGTGTGTAAAATTTAAGAATAAAACAAAGTACAGACTTTGAGATGTAATGTTTTTGGTTGGCAAGTACAAATTTTAGTTCATCCATGAAATTATTCTCCTGAATAATTGAATTCAAATACTATCTTTAATTTTGAAATTTGTCTTTTTTAATTGTTAATATTTACTTCAAAACTAAAGAACAAATCAAGAAAATAGGAGGTATGATGTTGTTATTTAGTACTGCAAACAGGCCACTATGTAGGCATAAGTTTTTTCCTTTTTTCAAAAACATTAATTCCATTACATTTTCCTTTTTTGTATTATATTATTTATTTTATTTTATATTGGCACACAAATGGAGTTAATAGTAAAGAATTTTTACTGTCAGTTTCTTTCCTGTCTATTATTATTTTATTTCATGATCATTACTGAAAATAATTTTATCACATAAAAGAGAGGATATTAAGAAATGATCCCTCTAGGTGTCAAATATGTTGAGTACATCACTGGCCCCAAATGATCACCAAGTGAATGGTATCCAATGTTTAAGTGAGTTTTATTATGTGTTTAATATTTGGAATTTTGCATGTACTGCATGAGGAACTATTCCTTTGGCTACACAATTCATGTGCCAAACTAGAATATCAGTGATTATATATACATGGATTTGAAAACACAAAAATGATCCAATATTCCAATTCAGTATAATTATGCTAGTTTAAAACCTAGCAAGTGCATATCCACATGTTTATTTATAGAATCCTAGTAATTGAACATTTACTGACTTGAATATTTACCGAATGTTTACGATGTGTTGGACACCTCTCTGTGCTTTATATGTATTAATATTTTCATACCAATCCTATTGGGAAGGTATAGTTATTATTAATCTCATTTCACAGATGAAGAAACTGAGACACAGAGGGATTAAGTAGCTTGCTCAAAATTGCACAGCTAGTAAGTGGAGGAACGAAGATTCAAATCTGGGGTCTGATTCAGAGACTTCAGGTTCAGCCCTGGTGCCTCCCTCCTTCACAGATATACGCAAAGTTGTGCCTAAATAAGTTTGAGAAATCGTTAAGTAGTGGAAAAAGCATTCTGGATTCCAGGGTTCCACCTATAATTCATTCTGTGACTTTGAGTAAGAGAATGTCTCTGATCTAGAGAGTATTGAACTTATTCCATCTAGAAGGTCTCTAAATTTTTATGAGTCTATGATTATTTTTATGTAAAGAAGAAAATTTGACTTGTATCTAACAGACTAAAAGTAAGCCAGAAAAATAAAGGAACCAGCATAATCGAATTTGAAGGTAGATAAAATTTTCTTGTTTTGTAGCTGTAAAACTACAGCTACAAAAAAAAAAGCCTTTTATGTTCATTATTTGTATGACTATAGAAAGACTATAAACTTCTGAAAAATTGCTGCATTCTAACAACTGGCTTGAATAAAAATTTATAACAGTATTTATGCCACTTTTATATAAGGGTGTTCTGAGCCATTGCCTTGATCTTTTAATGCTATATAAAGTAAAGGATTTTGGGGAAAATTAACTTTTTAAGTGGAAGATAGATCATATTATATACCACTGTTTCCCTTCTTTCCCATGAAGGCTACCACCTTATTGAAATGACAAGCCTCATTAAGCCTCTATCTATGATAATGCATATAAAATTTTTTTCTTGGGGGAAATATAACGCAAAAAGTAGTTTCATAGTAAAAGAAATATAATTCCTTGCTTTTCTTCAGAAGTCCCTGTTTGTATGGTATGAAAGGGCTTTTCCCCTCCCCCATCCAATAATCTTAATAACATTCTATTTCCCTCTGAACCCAACATCTAGCCTTTTATCTGTAAATAATAACAACAGATTATTTTCCTGGGGTGTAAAAAAGGTTGAGGAAGAGGGAGAAATTAAACATGTCAACAAAGTGAAGCCTCTGCTTCTTATTGTAAAGTCCTTTGAGGTATCACTAAGTAAAAGGAAAAGTTCATATGAAATTTGTAAACATATTCTACTTTCTTTCTCTTCATGCATTACTACAATTGTTACATAAATATTTTCTGTTTTTATTTTTTCTTTACAGTGTCCACAATTTCTGTTAAAGCAGAAGAAATAAACATGAACCATAAAGAGACAGCCAGTTTCCTCTACTCTGCAATCTAGAAGAAAAATTTTCATCTAAGGACAGATAAGGTAAGTAATTATTCATTCATTCATTCGTTTTAATGTTTTGGAGCTATATGTGCAGCCGTAATTTGTTAACTATAATCCTAGATCATTGATTTGACTTAACTAATAGACAATAAAAGGCAGCCTCTGCAATATGGAAAATTCTATAATTTTTAATTTTCTAGGTCTCAAGTCTAATGTTTGAGAAACCTATATGTATAGAACTATGTTCAATTTTATGTTAACTGTTTATATAAAAAAGTTGGCCAGGTGTGGTGGCTCACACCTGTAATGTGCAGCCGTAATTTGTTAACTATAATCCTAG
>NW_012149419.1:1735682-1742532 GCF_000956105.1 Propithecus coquereli
AAATAATATGAGCTGGGCGCAGTGGTGCATGCCTATAGTGCCAGCTACTTGGAAGTTGAGGCGGGAGGATCATTGAAGTCCTGAAGTTGAAGACTAGCCTGGGCAATATAATGAGACCTTGTCTCAAAAAAAAAAAAAAAATTAATATGAATAGAATTAAATGTGACCAGAATTAAAGAAAGTTTTGAAAAAAAAAAAAAAAAGAAAGTTTTGGAGAACAGGAGTCTGGAGAAAAGTCTAAGTCATTGAGGTTAGAAAAATGAAGACTCGAGTGACAATAATGCTTTTCAAGTAGATGAGATCTGTCATACTGAGGATGGTGCCTGTCTTTTTCCAGTCTCTACAGGGGAAAAGTAGCAGGATAAATTTAAATTAGAAAAATCAAAAATTTTGAAATTAAGAATGTTTAAGATTGTAATTATTTACCTTGGGAAATTGTAGAATCTTCTTTCTAGAAGGTCTTTTAAGTAGTGATCATCTTTCAAGAATAGCTTATATGCTCAACTTCTATACCTATCATAAGGCCTTCTAGCCTTATGATGCTATAGTTTCTTTTGAAAAGCAGATGGTGCTTTATGTCTAAGGCAGTAGCTAACATGATATGTTACTAATGATAGAATATATAAATTTATAGAACTTGACTTTAAGAGTATTATGGAGAACTATGAAGTTATTTTATGAGCGCAGAAATAGTGATGTATTTTATTCAATTCCATTATTGACCACGTGACCATCATTAACATGTTTAATTTTTCTGGTTCGGGTAATACTCTGTAAGTATATATATGTTAGCATTGACAGAAATTGAATTGTAGACTCTTAATGTATCACCTCTACCAAGACTGGAGAGAAGGATGGAAGGACAAATTTATAGAACAGTGTGTTCAAATAGAATTGTTGAGGATGGTTCTCTGAAATGTGGGATAAGGTGGAGATTTCAAACAACGAGAAGTGGACCACAGTATGATAATCTGAAAATACCAGGTGAGAGCAAGGAAAAGACTGTTCCTCATTTCTTTCCACTGAGTCAGAGAAAAAGTTGAAAGTAAGTATTTAGTGATTATATTGGAAAAGGTACCTTGTGATCTAAGGGAGAACCGGATTTTTATTAGAGTGAAAACAGTTTGTCCTCAAAGAAATGTACTTTCCTAGTAGATATGGGTGATGGATGGGGCAGAGGGAGAAGTTGAAGAACTGGGTCTGCGGTGAGTGTAGTTGGCAGAGTTTGAGAGTGAAGGTGTGAGAATCAGAGGAAAAGAAAAAAGAGGCTGGTGTTAGGGAAGTGAGCAAGTAAAATGAAAATGAAAGAAGCATTTGAGTAGGAAGGAAAGTATACATGTTAGAGGAAATATTAAGGATCGCCAGTTAGTATACTGAGGAAATTGGGGGAGGATGATAATTACTCCAGGCCTGAATAGGGCACACACATGTGAAAAGTGTGTAGGCTGATTGGCCCCCTTATTTCAGAGATGTTTTCCCAGCACATTGTTCGGAAACATATCCTCTTTGGGTGTTGTAGGCTGAGTTTCTAGGCTTCGAGGATATAGGAAAGCTCTAGGGAGACCAAGATATGCAAGGCCGCACTGAGGGAGTGGTGGAGTGGGGAGCGGGATGATTTTTCTTTCCTTTACATTTCTATACAGAGCTATAGCATTTTGTAGGAGACATGCATAATTCAAGACTATTTCTAGCAGCAAAGAATGAAAAGTTTGATATTGCCATGTGGCAGTAGCTTAAAAGAGTTTATAAATCACTCACTAAACATCTTTGAAACTGATTCTTGATGAATTATTAATTTGGGGAAATTTGTGTTATTTTGTATTTAGCATATAAAGTGAATCTTTATTATCAAATCATTTTATATTTGCATAGAATGCAACCATACACTATTTAATTTTTCCAGTTAAGAATAATAATAATAGCTAACACTTGATGAATCCTTCCTATGTTCCAGCTATTTTACATACATAATTCATTTTATACTCAGATAACCATTTGAAGTATGTACTATCATTCTGTCCCCTCCTACCCCAGCTCTCATGTATAGATGAGGAAACTGGACAGAATGACTTTTTCCCAATGTCACAGACCCACTATTGGGTAGAACATTGTACTGTGGGACTGGGATTTGCACTCTAGCCTTCTGGCTCCATAGCCCCTGCACTCTATACTGTATACCTACACTACATACCTTTTTATATGTGAAAAGCGTGAGTTGAGGATTGCTTGGAAACTATTGTACTTTGAATGGTTGGTGCCTTGAGTATATTTACAGGTGGCACAATTTAAATGAAATAATGTGGCTTTTGTGAGCTGCTTCATGGAATAAAAATTGATTTATTGCTTTTATAAACATTTTAAAGGGGTTTCACCAGGCACTGTGACACATACCTGTAGTCCCAGCCTGGGCATCACAGGGAGACCCTGTCTCGGGGCGGTGGGGAAAAGAAAGAGGTTCATGCTAATACACTCAGTGATTTGAAGGGCTATAGCTATAGCCTGGGGCAGATCAGTTGCTGTTATTCAAAAGACCACATGGAGTCTGGTATAACCTTAGTGAATTTACCAAGGTCTGACCCTCAGTCTTGTGGTCTTAGAAACCTGATCTTATCAGCAATGGCTCAGATGCTACTGATTAAATCAGTCTAACAACCTTATAAACCTAATATGTAATGCCAGAATGCAAATTTATTAATATATAAGGAGATAAAACTGTTACATAAACCAGTTGAACCAGGATGATCAAAGCATTTTCTTCCAGGTGGTGGACATAGTTGGGAAACCAAATGATAATCAAGAGGTTCTTGGTGAACAACAGGCACCTTAAATATTTTTCAGGTTTTTTTCCCCTCAATATCCGTTTTAGAATCTCCACAAATATTTCATCAATAATAGCTGCTATTGGAATGTACTGTTAATCTTTAACTTATAAATAGCCTTCATCCCTGTCCCCACTACCGCCAACCAGGGGCTCTGCTGCCATAGAAACAGTTGTTAATAAACATGGGTATTTTAGAGAATCTGTGGGTTCAGAATTGAAGGAAGCGAAGAGCCTGTGAAAAGCAAAATTACTTGCTAAAGGGTGCTGATTTCAGGGATAGATTCCTAAGTAGAATGAGTTTGCTTGAGTGGGAATTTCTTTACCTAAAATATATTTCTATAATACTGTCTGAGTGGCTCCCCCCCACTGCTGTTATAGTATCTGAAATTTCACCGAAGAGAGCTTGGTTTCTTAAAACTATAAATATCTGTGTGTGGCAGATATCCTAGTACCCATTCCCCATTGCTTACCTTCATTTTGTTAGGGCAGCAGCGTGCCCAGCTTCAAGCAAAAAACCATGACTAGTTGAAGCTAGTCACGACAATCCCATTCATTCCCCTTTGCCGGTGATTTGAAGGGAAGTCAGGGAGGGCTTTTGCTTTACTGATAAAGAGGGCATAGGTGACTGGTACTCCCCTTGCGTGGTTGTTCCCCTTGCATGGTTCCTTAAATGCATACATGAAGCCTGGAGCTGTGGCAGCCATCTTGCAACCATGAGATGATGAGCATGAGGCTGACAGTGTGATTCCAACAAGCCGAGGACCTTGGAGGAGGAGGAGTGAAAGAATCTGGGACATTGCTGAACAGCACTTCCAACTCTGGACTGCCTATCTCCAGACATTATGGAGAAAGATGAGGAAAGGAAAGTTGTAGCCCTTGATATATGATAGCAAAGCATTTGATTAATTGGTGCCTACTGTTCCATGGAAGGCTGACTCTGTGCAAACTTAAGGCTATAGTATTAGGAAAAATAATAGAAAAATTTTGGAATATTTTTATGCATTCATTACTTCTTGTGACTTTTCAGTATGAGGCTATGGAAGAGGGTGAGTGAACTCCAGTCAGTGCTCCTCCGCATGAAACCACAGAGTGGGGAAAACACAGCCTTGCTGTAGAGGTACACTGCCCTAAGCTCCTGCTCCAAATTGACAAAGAGCTGCTTAATGTGGAATTTTGCAGGAGTTAATGGTAGTATCTCCCCATCTAAGGTTATTGTTAGAATTGCCTCAAGTCTATTATGAATTCAGAGGTCAGCAGCAAAGAGATGAGAATCTCCAGGCCTAAATACTATCTGGAAATGTTTTTTAGCTATGGTTATTCACATAAGGAATTGATCTGAAGCAAGTAGAACAGAAGTGTGATATGTTTTTGAGGGAATTGTATTACAAAGCTAGCAGCTAGTTCTGATTGTTTTTAGTCTCCAAGCGATTCTCATCTCTATGTCCCTAAGTCAGACCAACGTGAAGTGGGCTGCAAAAGCTGTGGAGCCCCGGGGAAGGGCATCCATTTCAATACCGCCCTTTGATATGGCCGCAGAGGACAATGACGCAGCAGATTCTCCTGAGACTTAAACTAGGACCTACCATATTGACTAACCAAGGAGTTTACTTCATTGCTTGCCAGAAAGTCAGCAATTTCTGTCCAGTAAGATGTGGTATGGACTGTGGACTGTTGACAACTGTGTGCTTTCCATTATCCCCTTATCTGAATGGGAGTTCTTATTGAAGTTACTCTGTTCTTTCTTTCTCACAGTTATTTTACAGGAGGGGGTGGTTTAGAAACAAATAGCTTATCTTTTAGTTATATAGATGGTCAGACAAGAGTTGCCATATTCGGACTTGAGAGAGCAAATAGAAAAATCACCCAGAGATACTGCTTCAAGCTGGATGCAGTAATTGGATGAGACAGTAGGGTTGTCTTTCTTGAGGAGAGTATGAGCATGTTATGTTTAATGAATATGGATAGGATGAAGTGTGTATGTGCATATTGGGTTGAGGACTGTGGCAGATACTGCTGGTTGGCCAATCCAGTATCCATTCCTTACCTCTACCATAAAAATTAGAGAAGTTAAATACTAGATTTTCTAAATTTTCTTATTGCTACAGTGGCCACGTAGTATAATTCCAGTCCTTGAGTCTCCTGCGGGACTTCATGGAAGGCTTTCCCTTTTTATGATAAAAGGGTCAGACCGGGCTGGGATAACCCTGTTTCCTTGCTTTGACCTTAGATGTGATGCTTGGAGCTGCAGTGACCATCTTGGAACCACTGGGCAATAAATATGAGTATAAAAAGTTAATACACTGAGGATGGTAGAACAAAAATATTGAAAATATTGATCATCATTGATTAGTAAACCAACTTTAGAACTTTAGCAGTTGGCTCTGTTCAAGATTTCTTGTCTTATGAAATAAATTAATCTGTATTTGTTTATGTGATTGTGAACTGGGTTATCTGTTACTTAAAACACAAAGCATTCTAAACTGATACATTATAAAAATCTCTTTTATATGCTACAGTGTCAGGGACAGTTTTTATTTTTAACTATGATATCTTATTAGTAAATAGTGGTTATATGAGGTGACTTGTTTAAAGAAAATGTTTACAATAGGCTGATTCACATGTAAAATTGCACTATTGAAGTGTTACTATTGACAGGCATCTTCTCAATATATGGCCCAGTTTACATTTTACTTTTAGGAACAGAATATCAGCATAGCTCAGCCTTGCACTGTAATATAATTAGTCAACATCTTCCGAAATTTGGTTTCCCATGCCATAAGAAATGCTAAAAACTTTTGCAACCAAGTAAGTCTGCAGAAAGAAATTGCTAAGTCCTATAGAATAGGTTCAATATAAAGTCATGGCTTTTGTATAGAATATCTTAGTTCTCCATCGTTAATTGCTAATAAATGTTTGTTATTTCCAAAGTAATATTTTACTCTAAATGCCTTATATCAGAAAATGTACTTTTTCTTTGAGTTGTCCTTTTAAATGTTTTTGTTCATCATTTCAGAAAAATTTTTTATTCCAATTGTTGATGCAACCATATGAAGTTTAAGATTTTGCTTTTCTATTTTTGCCTTTCTGAAAATTAATTAGTGGTAATAGCCATGTGTGCCAGCTTTTTATATCACAAGGAGATGCTTGAATGCCAACTAAAGGAAAATAAGGGGCTAAGGAGAACAGACATTTTTGTGAATGTAGTTTATAGAAAAATTATATTTGGCCTTCAAGGAAAGATAGCTTTTTAAAATTTTGTTTGTGACTTTTTAACATATTGGCAAGATGTGATCTGAATAATTTTCCTAGAAAAGTGTTTTAGCCTAAAGGGATTTTTTTTTAATTTTGTTTACATTAAATTCTAAAGCCAAAAGCTTTTAAAAATAGTATGAAAGGTCCTGAAACTGAAGATTCTGTTATTACTATATTTCAATGAGTAAGAAGTGATTTTTGGGGTATTGAGAGGTATCGGTCTCTACAGTGATTTTCCTGCTGGCTTTATACATAATATTTTGCTTTCTTTTCCTGATGCACACTGAGTCAGGCCTGAGAAAAAACTAGTAATATTTATTGTAAGACTAGCAAAGTTAACATCTAAGTGGGAGATTCTTAAATGTATGGTAAGGGTATTTTTAACCAACTAACCAAAAAATTTTTCTGGTCTATTTCTGAGATTTGAGCACTCTATTGAAGAGGTTTGAAACAGTTTAAAGCTCGAGGTCCTTTCTTGTTTAAATTACTCTTATTTTTAAGAATGTATTGTTAGTAGGGTGGTGGCTCTATGCCTATCATATAAAGTCTTTTTCGCTGGGTGATTCTGTCTACTTTTCGTTTACCCCGTTTGCTGGCTTTTCTTAAATCGTATATGATGTATACACATGCTCACTTTCTTTTTTTTTTTTTGAGACAGAGTCTCACTGTGTTGCCCGGGCTAGAGTGAGTGCCGTGGCATCATCCTAGCTCACAGCAACCTCAAACTCCTGGGCTCAAGCAATCCTGCCTCAGCCTCCCAAGTAGCTGGGACTACAG
>NW_012149419.1:1742667-1770014 GCF_000956105.1 Propithecus coquereli
CATACTCACTTTCTTTCACTATTGGAGGAATCCATATGTGAATAATGACAGCTTTACTTTTTCCTTTCCAATTTTTATGTTTTATATTTCTTTTTATTGTCCTAATGTGCTGGTTAAGACCTCCAGTATAATGGTGATAGAAGTATTGAAATTGAATATTTTGGCCTTGTTTCTAATCTTAGGGGAAAAGCTTTTGATATTTCAACATTAAGTATGATGTTAATTGTAGGTTTTTAGTAGATTTTCTTTATAAGCTTAAGGAAGTTCCCCTAGTTTGTGGAGATTCTATTCTCTCATTAAAGGTTGTTGAATTTTTATCACTTGCCTTTTCTGCACCTATTGAAGAAACAATATATTTTTTCTCCTTTATTTTGTTAATGTGAGTCATGTTGATTCACACTTGTTAAACCAACTATGCATCACTGTGATAAGCCCCCACTGGTCATGATATATTATCTTTTTACTATATCATTAGATTCAACCTGCTAATATTTTGTTTATGATTTTTCAGTCTACATACATGAGGATTAATGATAATTTTCTTTAATTCCTTGTCAGGTTTTGGTGTCAGGTTTATGTTAGCCTCAAAACAGCGAGATGGGAAATGTCCATTCTTTCTCTATTTTCTGAAAGAGTTTGTATAAGATTGTTATCATTTTCTTTCCTGAAATGTTTGGTGGAATTCACCAGTGAAGCCATCCAGGTGTGGTGTTTTCTATGTGGGAAGATTTTAAATTAGAGACTCAATTTCTTTTTTTTTTTTTTTTTATTTCAGCATACTATGGGGGTACAGATGTTTAGGTTACGTATGTTACCCTTGCCCCCGAGACTCAATTTCTTTAACAAATATGAGGGCTATTTCTATTTCTGTTTCTCCTTATGCCAGTTTGAGAATGTTGTGCTTTTAAGAGAATTTGTCTATTTCATCTGAGTCATCAAATGTCATGCATGAAGTAATTCATAACAATGTCTTATTAGAAATGTCTGAATCATCTGTAGTGATGTTGCTTTTTTCATTCCTGTTATTGGTAAATTGTTTTCCTTTTCTCTTTATTGACCATTTATGTCTTTTATTTGGAGTGTTTAGTCCATTTGCATTTAATATACTTACATGACAGGGCTTACGTTTCCCATCTTCCTATTTGATTTCTATTTGTCCCATGTGTTTTTCATTTTATAGTTTCCATTTTCTACGTTCTTTTGATTAATCAAGTATTTTTTCATATTCCATTTTATCTCTTCTATAGTTTTATCTCTTGTTGAAATTTTATCCCCAATATTAGAGGCGGGGCCTAATGGGAGGTATTTGGGTCTTGAAGCGGGTGGATCCTTCATGAATAGATTTATGCCTTCACTCAGGGGTGAGTGAGTTCTCACTGTGTTAATTTGCATAAGAGCTGGTTGTTAAAAAAGAGTCTGGCTTCCTCTCTCTAGCATCCTCCCTCACCATAGGATCCCTGCACATGATGGCTCCACTTCACCTTTGACCATGAGTGGAAGCAGCCTGAAGCCCTCACCAGAAGCAGATACTGGCATCTTGCTTCTTGTACAGCCTGTAGAACTGTGAACCAAATAAACCTCTTTTCTTTATAAATTACTGGCCTCAGGTATTCCTTTATAGCAACACTAAATGGACTGAGACAATCTCCTTTATTGGTGTTTTAGTTACGCCGCCATATCATTTTTTAGTAGTTGCTCCAGGGATAACAATAATCATCCTTATATGATCATAATTATCCTCAAATTACTATTTTACCACTTCACGTATAATTTAACAACTTTACAACATATATTTCCTTTTCCTCTCTCCCATCCTTTGTTATTACTGCCATACATATTAAACATCTACTTATATTGTAAACTCCATTATCTACTTTTATTATTTTTGTTAAAATAATTTTATATTTACCCATATATTTACTACTTACAGTGTTCTTCATTCCTTCTTGTGAATTCAGGCTTCATTATGGGATCATTTATACTTTTAGCCTGAAGAAATTATTTTGGTATATTTTCACTGTGTGGATCTGTTAGTCACAAATTCTCTCACTTTTGTTTTTAAAGTATCTTTATTTTTGCCTTTATTCCCATTAGTGTTTTTATGGAATTCTAGAATTTTTTCTTTCAGCACTTGAAAGATGTCATTTTGTTATTTTCTGGCTTCCTGTGTTTGCAATGAGAAGTTAGGCATTGTTCTTATTTCTCTGCAGGTAATCTATCTTACTTTTTTCTCTTTGGCTGCTTTTATGGTTTTTCTTTCTTTGGTGTCTAGTAGTTTGACTGTGATATGTCTAGATGTGTCTTCCTTGTTTGCTGAAATCCTTGGATCTCGGGGTTTATGTCTCTCAGAAATCTTGGAAATGATTTGACCATGATCTCTTCAAATATTTTTTTTGCCATATTCTCCTTCTCTTCTTCTGAAACTCCAATTACACATGTTAGAGCATTCAATATTGTCCCACAGCACTTGGATACTGTATGTTTTTTTTTCATTCTTTTACTCTCTGTGCTTCTATTTGGATAATTTCTATTCAGCTGTCCTAAAGTTCACTAATCCTTTCATCTACTATCTCCGGTCTGATGTTTAGACCATTCAGTGAACTCTACGTTTCTGCTGTTATATTTTTTAGTTCTAGACATTCCATTTGGTATGTTCTAGAGTTTCTGCTTCTCTGCTGAATACTCCATGTCTTCCTTCCATCATTTTCTCTAAATTAATTAACATATTTATCATAGTTCTTTAAAGCACTTGTCTGATAATTCTAACACCTGGGTCATCTGTGGTCTGATTTCATTGACTGCTTTTTCTCTTAGCTACAGGTCACATTTTCCAGCTGCTTTGCGTGTCTAATAATTTTGATTATATGCTTGTCATTGGTAGTGATGTATTTTATAGACTTTGGATTATGTTATCCTCTACCGAAGAGTTCTGAGTTTTGTTCTGGAAAGCAATTAGATTACTGATAGATCACCTTAATCCTTTCATTTAGGTTTGAGACTTTCCTAGGACAGATCTATTTCTGGTATGTAACCCTTACTCTTAGGACATGATTCATACTCCTAAGGTTTGGCCTTAATGGAATCTCAACCTTCAATGCCCAGGTTATTAATCAAGATCTTTCCACTTTGGCTAGGAACTCCAGTGTTACTCCAGAACTCTGCAACCTCTGATAGCTATTCAGCTATTTTTCGCTATGCCTTTTGAAATAGCAATTCACATTCCCACCATCAGAGAGTTTATGTGACCGTTTTCAGGCTGCTCATTTGTGATCACTGAAGGTACTATTCTTTTTAATTTTTGTTGGGCAATTAATGAAAAATTATCTCATCATTGCTTTTATTTCTTCTCTGACTCTGTTAATGAAGATAAACATCTTTTTGAGTTTATTAGACATTCATATTTCTTCTGTGGAATGTTCCTAAGTTTCACCCATTTTTATCTTGCTATTTATTTTCTTATTAAATGATCAACTCTTTGTATACTAGAACTATTAATAATTTGCCTGTTATAAACATAAAATACTTTTTCAGTCTTTTTATTCTTTTGACTCTGTTTATAGTAGTCTTTTCTCATATAAAAGTTGATTTTTTAATGTTAAACATATATACTTTTTCGTTTATGGCTTCTGGGTTTCCTGTCTATATTAGGCAGCCTTTGTTTGTAGGAAACAAAGATAAATCTAGCTATTTTAAACAGGAAGAAAAAATTTAATATAAGAAATTACATGTTTACAAAGTTTTAGAAGAAATAGAGAGTAGGATCTAGGCTATGCCTCAAGGAATGAATGCTAGGACAACAGTGCCAAACTGGCCTGCTAGACTGGAGGACTTAGGAAAAATAACAACTTAATGCAGTGTGGGATCCTCAGTGGGATCCTGGCATAGAAAAATAATATTGGTGGAAGTATTGGTGAAATTCAAATTAAGTCTGTATTTCAATTTATTATAGTATACCAATGCTAATTGCCTGGTTTTGATCACTATACAGTGGCTATATGTGATGTTAACATTATGGAAAACATGTTGAGGGATATAAAGGTACTCTTTGTACTATTTTTGCAACTCTTTCGTAAGTCTAAAATTGTTAAAAATAAAAAGTTTTTTTTTTTTTTTTTTTTTTAAAAACTCCAAACTATTAATAAATAACCTGCTACAGGAGGTACTATCATTGCCACAGTTGAAACTACTGGCTAGTACTAGAACTGATTTCGAGAACATAGTGCTAAAACTATGGTTCAGGGATCAGGCTGCCAACAGCTACTACCCAAGATCCTTGAAGCCAAAGGCTGAACGTTATTAGAATGCTAAGTCTGACTCCCAGCACCATTTGTTGAAAAACTCTTCTTTTTCCATGGCTCTGCAATGCTATTGTTGTTGCATAGCAAGGGCTTGTTTCTGGATTCTTCGTTCTGCTTGATTGACCTATTTGTCTAACCCTGTACCAGTTCCATACTGCCCAAATTATTATTGCTTCATAAGACTTCATCTTATCAAACAAGGCTCCTCTTTTTCTTGTTCTTTAAGAATGGTTTGGCTATTGTTAGTCCTTTTATTTCCAAATCATCAAGTTGTCAGTTCCACAAAAATAACCTCTTGCTATTTTTATTGCTATTGCATTGAATCTAGAGATCAATTTGGGAGATTTGACATTCTTACAATATTTAGTCTTCCAATCCATAAGTATGGTGTATTCCTTGATTTGTTTAGGTAATCTTTAACTTTGCAATTATTTTACATTTATTTTGTCATTCTCTTTCTGAAGGTCTTATGTGTATTTTATTAAATTTATTCCTAGGAACTTGGTATTTTTGAGGTTTTCAGTTTTCTGTGCTGAAAATCTCTTCTTCCATTCTATGCTTATTTTTGGGCTCTTTTATAGTGTCTTTTAATGAAAAAAATTATTAATTTTTCTTTATGGTTGTGCCTTATGGTGGTTCCGAGTCCTGTTTAAGCAATCTTTCCCAATTCCAAGGTCATGAAGATATTCTCCTATATTTTTTTGTGTGTCTCTTCGTTAAATTTCATTTTCTCTCTTTTTGTTACTGGTATATAGAATACAATTATTAATTTTTGTATATTGATCTTTATATCCTAGAATTGTGCTAATCTCTCAATTTTAATCTTTAGATTACGATGTCATTTTTCTATGAATAATAATTTGTTTCTTTCCTAAGCTTTTTATAATTTTTCTTCCCTCCCTGCGTCTCTGTAACCTCCAGTACAATATTAAATATAGGAGTAAAAGCAAATGCTCTTTCCTTGTTCCCAAACTCAGAGGGAGAGCTTTCAATGTACTATTATTGAATAGATGTTTATAGTAGGGATTTTAAAAATATATACCCTTTATCAAGTTAAAATAGTTCCCCTTTTATTTCTAGTGTAAGGGTTTTTTTTTTTTTTATTTCAGCATATTATGGGGGTATAGATGTTTAGGTTACGTATGTTGCCCTTGCCCGCCCCGTCCCCCCCGTAAGGGTTTTTTTAAATCATAAAAGTTTATTGAATTTTAGCAAATCCTTTTTTTTTTTTTTTTTTAATCTATCGAAATCTTATAGCCTCTCCTTCATCTGTTAAAAGTTCATTACATTGAATTTTTTCTAATGTAAAACTAACCTTGCATTTCTCTTATATACCCATCTGGTCATGAGTAATATGCTTTTTGTATGCTGATAGCAATTTTTATTAGATTTTTCTATCTGTGTTCATGGCGAGATTGTCCTATGATTTTTCTTTCTTGTTTGAAGGGTATTCAAGATTTGTTCTAATTAGATATGGTAAGACAAACAGACACAGAAATGACTTTTTTTTTTTTTTTTTGAGACAGGGTCTCGCTATGTTGCCCAGGCTGGTCGGGAACTCCTGGGCTCAAGTGATCCTCCTGCCTCAGCCTTCCAGGTAGCTGGGACCACGGGCACCTGCCACCAGTCCCAGCAGAAATGACTGTCTTAAAGGAAGAGATTTATCATACTCAGAGATCCTGAGAGAGAAGGGGCATGGTACGCCATACTGGGCCACATGGGGAAGCACGGGTGTGGGTCAGGAGGCAGAGGGAACAGAAGGAAATGTGGGTAAGGGCCTTTATTATGGGTTTCTGTGACAAGGAGGGGGCAAAGCAGGGTAAGCACTTTTAGGATTGGCTAGTTTGAATAATTTCAACGGGCTCTGAGCATAGGGAATGTCCTTAGTTGTCTGGTACCTGGCCTTGGTGTGATTAGGGCAGACGGACAAGTGACCTAAAGCGTGAGAGCTCAATAGAGGAGGTGGTTGGGAGTGAAGGCCCTGGATTGGTTGGTTTGCATTTGAAAAGTGTGCTTCCAGGTGAGTTGTTTACTATCTCCAGGAATTGGTTAACTCTGGGAGGTACAGTCCCTCCAGGGACAGCAAGGACCTAAAATGTCAAAGCATCAGAATACAACAACTAGAAGACATGGTTGTTAATACCATCCTTGTCAGATTTTGGTATCAACATTATACTAGCCTCATAAGAGTTGGGGATTTCCCCTCCCTTTTCCTGTTTTCTAGAAGGATTAATGTAAAACTGAAATTCTTTCTTTTTTTCTTTTTTTCTTTTTAGAGACAGGGTCTCATTCTTTCACCCAGGTCGGAGTGCAGTGGCACCATCATAGCTCAGTGCAGCCCCAAACTCCTAAGCTCAAGCGGTCCCCCCACCTCAGCCTCTCTGGTGGCTGGGACTATAGGCACACACTAGCACATCTGGCTGATTTTTAAGATTTTTTTTGTAGAGACCGAATCTTACTGTGTTGCCCAGGGTGGTCTCAAACTCCTGGCCTCCAGTGATCCTCCTGCCTCAGCCTCTCAAAATGCTGGGATTACAGGTGTGAGCCACCTTGCCTGGCCTGAATCATTTCTTATTTGGATGTTTGGTAGAACTTGTTGGGCCTGGAATTTTCTTTATGGGAAGATTTTCTATTAATTTGTTTTTATTTCTTTAACGTTTATGGAACTATTCAGATTGTTTCTTCTTGTGTCAATTTCTTATTTTTTATAGAAATTGTTAAATTTCATTTGAATTTCTATAAATTTGTTCATAATAGTTTTATCATTACAGTATCTGCGAGATCTATAAATTTCTCCCCCTCGTTTTTTTTTTTTTTTTTTTTTTAACAGACATTGGTTATTTCTACCTTCTCTTATTTTTTCTTGATCAGCCTCAACAAATATTTGTCAATTTTTTGAGACTTTTCCAAACAACTAACTTTTGGCTTTGATAATTCTCGAAATTGTGTATGTGCTTTTTTTTCACTTTTTGAGTTGGATATTTAGCTAATTTGTAGGCATTTTTTCCCTTACTACATAGATTTAAGGCTATAAATTTCTCTCTAAATGCTGCTTTAGTTTCGTTCACTAGTTTTACTATATATTTTTATAATTAAAATTTTCTAAAATTGATTTTTAATTTCTTCATTGACCCATTTATTTCTAGTTTATTCTCACTATAGCTAGAGAACTTACTCTGCATGATTTCAGTCCTTTGAAATTTTCTGAAACTTGCTGTTCAATAATGATAATGTTTTTTCTAAATGCTCTGTGTATGGTTGAAAAATATATGTTTAGCAGTTGTTGGGAGCATTGTTTTATATATGTTCATTAGGTCAAGTTTGCTCATCATGTAGTTCAAACCTATATCCTTTATTTATTCATTTTTTGTAGACTTATTCTCTCTATGCTGAGAAAAATGTAAACAACACCCACTATGATAGAGAATTTGAGTTTATGTCATTGTATTTGCTGTTCACTGCTTATCTTACGGGTTTCATATTTATTTTCTCTTCTTTTGGAATTATTTTCAAAAAATTATTCAGTTTACTCCCTCTACTAGTTGGGACTTATACACTGCTTCTATTCTGTTGGTAATTACTCTAGAAAGTAACAACGTGCATTATTAACTTATCAAAGTTTAAAGTTAATACTTTTCCTCTCATCTCAGAAAATAAAACGACTTTAACTTACCCCCTCCCAATTTGTCATGCTTTTATTTTCAGGTATTTAAGGCTATATTTATATTAATTAAACCCAAAGGATTTTATCATTTTAATATAGTGTTTATTTAGATTATCACCATATTTACTGTTTTCTTTGACTTTATTCCTTCTTGCATCTCAGACTTTTTAGCTAGAATCATTTTTGTTTCTTCCATTCATCCTTTAGAATTTAACGTAATTTTTTTAGTTCAACTTTTTTTTTCAGTTTTGGTTTACCCCAAAAATGTTTATTAATGTTGTCTTTTTATTTGAGTTATAAGAAATCTTTGTATATTCTGAATACAAGTCCTTTATTGGATGTATGATTTGCAGATATCTTCCTTCCATTCTATGGCTTGCCTTTTCGTTTTGAATGGTATTTTTTAAATAGAAAAACTTTTAAATTTTGAAGTCTAATTTGCCAATTTTCTTTCTTTTGTAGATTGTACTCTTGATGTCATATCTAAGAAATTTTTGCCTAACCCAAAGTCGCAAAGATTTTCTCCTATACTTTCTTCTAGAAGTTTTATGGTTTTAACTCTTACATTTAGGTCTGTGGTCTATTTTGAGTTAATTTCTGTATATGGTGTAAGGTGAAGGTCTAAGTTCATTTTTGGCATATAGATATTCAAATATCCCAACATCTTTTGTTGAAAGACTATCTTTTCCTCATTGAATTGCCTTCTCATCTTTGTCAAAACTATTAATAATATAAGGGTTTATTTTCAATGTACAGGTTTTAATCTATAGATTCAACACATTCCCTGTCAATATCCCAACGTGTTTTTTTTTTTTGTAGTAGTTGACAAGCTAATTCTCGAATTCATAAGGAAAGGCAAAGGACCAAGAATATTCAAAATAGTTTTAAAAAGAAGAACAAAGTTGGAAAACTTACCTTACCTGATTTCAGAATTTGCTATAAAGCTGCAGTAACCAAGACAGTGTGCTTTTTCTAGGAAGAAAAGAGAGAAACCCACTGTCTTCAGACCAGAAGTTTTCTCTGTTTAGTTTCTTATTATTGTGACTGTAATCCATTTTGGATATTGCAAAAGTATAACCATCACAAGCATTGAAAAATTTTAGAAGTTTTCTGGTTGCTGAATTTTTATCTTTTTGCGATAAGACTAGTAGCTGCTAACATTCTTTTCTCATGTTTGGAAGGTGAACCAGAAGAACTTGTAGAACCTGTAAGAATGAGGTGTAAAAGTGTGGCACTGGGCAGCACATTCTTTTGGGCAATTCCAGGTCATTCCATAAAAAATTATTTTTAGAGCTTATAAAACATATTTCTATCTATGTTTAAGAAGATAAAAGATTGAAATGATGATAGTATTCTGCCTTATTCACATAAATTAAAATAAAATATGGAAAGACTGATACAGTCTTTCAAAAAAAACCCTTGATAATTAGTCAAAGCTTATAGTTTCTTAGTAAAACATAAGACATTTACAAGTCATTCTAGTAGTCAACTATCAAGAGTAAATTCATGAACATTTACTATGAATAAGGCAATGGTGCCAAATCTAACCTGGAGGAATACAAAGATAAATAAGACACAATTTCTGTTCTAGGAAAGTTATAATCTAAATTAAGGAAATCATATTCGTATAGAGACTAAAAAAAAAAAACAAAACAAAAATCCAGCGTAGGAAGTGAAGAAAGTTATCAGGTTTCTCCTTTTTATCTTTTCTCTAGGTGGTTCAATTTCCATTTTTCTCCCAATGAATTCCTTATAATAGTTTTATTACTATTATCAACCTGGCAGTATTCTTTGGATCTGCCTTGGTTTCAATCCTAAAAGATTATCCAGTACAGAATATCACAGACACTCAGACTGTAGTGTAATCTAGTGGTTCTCAAAGTGCAGACTAGCATCGTCATCACCTGGGAACTTGTTACAAATGCAAATTCTTAGACCCCACCAGACCTACAGAATTAGAAGCTCCGGGGGTAGGGCCCATGAGTCTACTCTGTAGCAGGTCCTCCAGGTAATTCTGGTGCAAGGTAAAGTTTGAGAACCACTGGTCTAACCATTATAGGATAGAAAGGAATTATTTACTCCTGTATTCTAAAAATTTTCTTTTTTAAAACCAACTTTATAGAGATATAATTAACATACTATAGAGTATACTCATTTTAAGTATACAGTTTAATGAGTTCTGTCAAATATATAAAAACTATCTCTGTATATTCATTTCTATTAATACAGTCAAGATACAGAACGTTTTTACCATCCCCAGAAGTTTTCTGGTACCCCTTTGCAGTCATTCCCTAAGCTCTGTCCCTAGCCCCAGGCAACCACTGATCTGCCATCTATTACTATAAATTAGTTTGCATTTTCTAGAACTTCATAAACAGAATCAAACAGCATGTATTGTTTTGTGTTGGCTCCTTTCACCTTAACTGTTTTTGAGATTCATCTATGTTGTATGTTTCGGTTGTTTGTCCTTTTTTATTGATGGTAGTATTCATTGTATAAATATACCACAATTTGTTAATTCACCTGTTGATGGACACTGGGGTTTTTCCAGTTTGTGGCTATTAAGAATAATGCTACCACAAGTATTCAGGTACACATCTTTGTGTATACATGTTTATTATTTCTCTTGGGTAAATACATGGGAGTGGAATTGCCGGGTCATATGGTAGGCTTATTAGTTATCTATTGCTGTATAACAAATACTCAGAGGCTGAAAACAACAAAAATTTATTATTTCAGAGTTTCTTTAGGTCAGGAATCTGGGAATGACTTAGCAAATAATTCTGGCTCAGGGCCAGTGAAGGTATCAGTAGGGGCTGTGCTCATCTCAAGTCTTGCCTGGGTGAGAATCCACTTCCAAGCTCACTCATGTGCTATAGTCAGGTCTCAATGCTTTGCCACATGGTTGCCTCATGAGATGGCATCTGGCTTCCCCCAGAGTAAAGCAATCTAAGAGAGGAGAGTGTACCCAAGACAGAAGCCATCATCTTTATTATCTTGTCGTGGATCCCCTCACTTCTGCCATATTCCGTTCTGTAGAAGTGAGTCAGTAAGTCCAGCCCACACTCAGGGGGAGACAGTCATATAAGGGTGCAACTATTAGGAAGTGGAGTTTATACAGCTCCACCTTAAAGGCTTTCTACCACAGTAGGTGTTTGCTTAAATTTGTAAGAAACTATCACACTGTGTCTCCTAAATTCTTTGTACCGCTTTACACTCCCACTAGCAATGATGGGAGCTATAGTTGTTCTACATTCTTGCTAACATTTGATATAGTCAGCCTTTTAAATGTTAGGCATTCTAATATGGGTGTAGATTTCATTGTGGTTTTAAGTTGCTATTGTCTGATGACTAATGATGTTGAGTATCTTTTCATGTACTTATTAACCATTCATACATCTTCTGTGGCAAAATGACTTCACATATCTTGCCAATTTTAAAATTGAATTGTCTCCTCATTACTGAGTTGTAGGAATTCATTATACATGAGTATGGGATACAAGTCCTTTTTCAGATGTATGTATAGGAAATATTTTCTCCCAATATGTAGCTTGCCTTTTCATCATGTTAATGGTGTCTTTCAAAGAGCAAAAATTTTTGTTTTGATCAGGTCCAGTTCATCAATTTTTTATTTTGTAGTTCATGCTTTTTATATTCTAAGAAATCTTTGCTTTTTATAAGACTGCAAAGGCTGGGCGCGGTGGCTCACGCCTGTAATCCTAGCTCTCTGGGAGGCCGAGGCGGGCGGATTGTTTGAGCTCAGGAGTTCGAAACCAGCCTGAGCAAGAGCAAGACCCTGTCTCTACTAAAAATTAGAAAGAAATTAATCGGACAACTAAAAATACATAGAAAAAATTAGCCGGGCATGGTGACGCATGCCTGTAGTCCCAGCTACTCGGGAGGCTGAGGCAGGAGGATCGCTTGACCCCAGGAGTTTGAGGTTGCTGTGAGCTAGGATGACGCCACAGCACTCTAGCCCGGGCAACACGGTGAGACTCTGTCTCAAAAAAAAAAAAAAAAAGACTGCAAAGATTTTTGGAGATTTTATTTTTATTAATGTAAACTGGGGAATTGGGAACCTCTCTATTGTTATAACAGAATACTATATTAGCTTGCATAATTCATATATGTGCAGCATATATAAACTGCTTTGCATGGCTATACATTTATTTTTGTTGAACTTTTCATGTTTCTCATCAACTAGACTATATGAATCTTAAAAGTAGAAAATGTTTTTAATTCTTTTGTGTATCCTTCATTGTCTGGAACAAAGTAGGGATTCAGTAAATACTTGTTGGTTTGAATTAGTTTTTAAAATTACGATAACACTGGGACCCTTATATGGAAGCGTTCAAAAGTGGAGCTTGTGAGAATGATTCAGGCTGTAAATAAAAAATGGAACTCTTCTCCATAGAGGAATAATTAAAGTCATGGAAATGGATGAGATCTTCAAGGGAGAGATGTCCAGAAACAGGGTCGAACCTTGGATTGTAGCACCTTTGAACTATAACCAACAAGGATGCTTCGTTTGATCTTTTCCTAAGAAGGATGACTCTGGATCAGTTATGTGCATTATTTTAGCATCTCTGCTTATATGTGGGCCATTGAATGTTAAAACAATATTCTTCAGTTTGAATAGTAAGAATAAATCTTTGAGTAGCCAAAAATTAATCCCTAGTTCAAGTACTGGATTATGAGGCAGCTGTTATTTGGCTTTAACAAGTGCTTATTTTTAGTTATATTTTGAATTATTAATACCTAATTGGTAAGAGTATTGAATTCAGAATGCTGCTTTTGGGGTGTGGATTGTTTTAAGACACAAGCCTGGTGCCCCTATGTGTAGACTAAACGTAGATTCTGGGAGCTACTCACTACCTTTAGATGCTTCATCCTTGACGTTTTTATTGGTATGATTTAGGGTCTCCAAGAAAGAATTCTAGAAATTGTCTGCCCTTTTAAAGTTGCAGATATTTCTAACTCTCCTGAAAGCTGGAGATTAGGTATGCCTCGGAAAAAGAAGACAATGGCTTAAAAGGGATAACTCTCGTTCCAGTTCTAGCCTGCTGTTCAATTGCTTTTTTATTTTTTAAAAAATGGACTTTATTTTTTTAGAACAGTTTTAGGTTCTCAGCAAAATTGAATAGAAAGTACAGAGAGTTTGCATATATCTCCTGCCTATACACAGTCACAGCCTCCCCTACCTTCAATATCACGTTGACACATCATTATCTCTCAAAGTCCATATTTTACATTAGGATTCACTCTTGATGGTGCACGTTCTTTGGGTTTTGACAAATGTGTAATGACATGTATCCACCATTATAGTATTATACAAAATAGTTTCACTTCCCTAAAAATCCTTTGCTCTATCTATTCTTCCCTCCCTTCCCCTATAACCCCTGGCAACCACTGATCTTTTTAGTGTCTTTTTAAAAACTGATCTGCCTTTTCAAGAATGTCATATGGTTGCAATCATACAGTATGTAGAGTTTTCGGATTGGCTTCTTTCACTTAGTAATATACATTCGAAGATCCTCCATGTCTTTTCATGGAATGATAATGCATTTCTTTTTAGTGTTGAATAGTATTCCATTGTCTGGATGTACCACAGTTTACTCGTACATTTACCTTTTGAAGGACATCTTGGTTGCTTTCAAGTTTTGTTTTTTTTTCTGCATATTATGGGGGTACAAATGTTTAGGTTACATTGCCCTTGCCCCACCCAGTCAGAGCTTCAAGCGTGTCCATCCCCCACACGGTGCACATCGCACTCATTATGTATGTATATACCCATCCCCTCCTCCCCACGCCCATCTGCCCGATGCCCGATGAATGTTATTCCTATATGTGCACTTAGGTGTTGATCAGTGAAACCAATTTTCTGGTGAGTACATGTGATGCTTGTTTTTCCATTCTTGGGATACTTCACTTAGTAGAATGCATTCCAGCTCTATCCAGGAAAATACAAAAGGTGCTATATCACCATTGTTGCTTATAGCTGAATAGTAAGTACTCCATGGTATACATATACCACATTTTATTAATCCACTCATGTATTGATGGGCACTTGGGTTGTTTCCACATCTTTGCAATTGTGAATTGTGCTGCTATAAACAATCGAGTGCAGGTGTCTTTTTTATAGAATGTCTTTTGTTCTTTTGGGTAGATGCCCAGTAATGGGATTGCTGGATCAAATGGTAATTCTACTTGTATCTCTTTGAGGTATCTTCATATTGCTTTCCACAGAGGTTTCACTAGTTTTCAGTCCCACCAGCAGTGTATGAGTGTTCCTATCTCTCCGCATCCACGCCAACATTTATTGTTTTGGGACTTTTTGATATAGGCCATTCTCACTGGAGATAAGTGATATCTCATTGTGGTTTTGATTTGCATTTCCCTGTTGATTAGAGGTGTAGAGCAATTTTTCATGTTTTTTGGCCATTATTCTGTCTTCTTTTGAAAAGTTTCTGTTCATGTCCTTTGCTCACTTTTCGATAGGGTTGTTTGCTTTCAAGTTTTGACAATTGTGAATAGGACTACTGTAAATATCCATGTACGGTTTTTTTTTTGTTTTTTTTTTTTGGTAGACATGAGTTTTTTTGAGTAAATATCAAGGATCATTGCTGGATCATATGGTATGAGTATGTTTAGTTATGTAAGAAACTGCCAAACTGTCTTCCAAAGTGGCTGCACCATTTTGCATTCTTACCAGGAATGAATGAGAGTTCCTGTTGCTCCACCAGCTTTTGGTGTTGTCAGTGTTTTGGATTTGGGCCATTCTAAAAGGTGTACAGTGGTATCTCATTGTTTTTATTTGCATTTTCCTAATGATATGTGATGTGGAGCATATTTTCGTGTGCTTATTTACAATCTGTATCTTCTTTGGTGAAGTATCTGTTTAGACTTTTGCCCATTTTTTAATTGGATTGTTTTCTTATTGTTGAGTTTTTAGAGGTTTATATATATATATATTTTGGATAACAGTCTTTTTTCATATTTTTTTGCAAACATTTTCTGCAGTCTGTTTCATGTCTTTTCATTCTCTTGACAGTGTCTTTCATAGAGCAGAAATTTTTAATTTTAATGAAGTCCAGCTTATTTTAGCAGTTAGCAATTCTTTCTTTCTTTTCTTTTCTTTTTTTTTTTTTTCGTAGCTCACTGCAACCTCCAACTCCTGAGCTCAGGCAATCCTCCCACTTCAGCCTCCCAAGTCGCTAGGACTACAGGCACATGCTACAGCACCTGGCTGATTTTTTCTATTTTTAGTGGAGGTGGAGTCTCGCTCTTTCTTGGGCTGGTCTTGAACTCCAGACCTCAAGCAATCCTCCTGCCTTGGCGTCCCAGAGTGCTAGAATTACAGAGATAAGCCACTGCGCCCAGGCTCAATTCTTTCTTTCATAGATCATGCCTTTGATGTTTTATCTAAAAAGTCATCACCAAATGCAAGGTCATCCATAGTTTCTCCAGTGCTGTCTTCTAGAAATTTTATAGTTTTGCATTTCTCATTTATGTCTGTGATCCATATTGAGTTACTTCTTCTTAAAGGTGTAAGGTCTGTGTCTAGATGTATTTTTTTCACGTGGAGGTCCAGTTGTTCCAGCACAATTTGTTGAAAAGACTGTCTTTTCTCCATTGTGTTGCTTTTGCTCCTTTGTCAAAGATCAGTTGACTTTTTGCATTGGTCTGTTTCTGGGCTTTCTGTTTTGTTCTGTTGTTCTATTTGTGTATTCTTTCACCGATACCACACTGTCTTGATTACTTTGGCTTTATAGTAAGTTTTGAAGTTGGGCAGCGCCAATCCTGTGACTTTATTTTTCTCCTTCAATATTGTGTTGGCTATTCTGGGTCTTTTGCTTCTCCATATAAGCTTTAGAATCAGTTTGTTAATATTCCAAAACTAACTGGCTGAAATTTGGATTCGGATGGCATTGAATCTATAGATCAATTTGGAAGAGCTGACATCCTGACAACATTGAATCTCCTTTCCATGTACATGGAATATCTCTCTATTAGTTCTTCCTTGATTTCTTTTATCAGAATTTTATAAATTTCCTCATATAGATCTTATACATATTTTGTTAGATTTATGCCTATTTATTATTTTTGGGTACTAATGTAAATGATACTTATTTCAAATTCCACTTATTCATTGTTGGTATATAGAAAAATGACTGACTTTTGTATATTAACCTTATATCCTGCAACCTTGCTGTAATCATTTATTCAAGGAGTTTTTTGGTTGATTCTTTCAGAATTTCTACATAGATGATCATGTCATCAGTGAATAAATATAGTTTTATTTCTTCCTTCCCAGCCTCTATGCCTTTTATTTCCTTTTCTTGTCTTATTGCATTAACTAGGATTTCCAGTATGATGTTGGAAAGGAGTGGTGAGAAGAGACATCCTTGCCTTGTTTCTGATCTTAGTGGAAAAACTTCTGGTTTCTTACTACTAAGTATATGTTAGCTGTAGGGTTTTTGTAGATGTTCTTTATCAAATTGAGGAAGTTCCCTTCTATTCCTAATTTGCTGAGTTTTTTTTTTTTTTCAATCACGAATGGAAGTTGGATTTTAGTCATGCTTTTTCTGCATTTATTGATATGGTCATGTGATTTTTTTTCTATAGCCTGTTGATGTCATGGATTACATTAATTGATTTAAGCATGTTGAACTGGCCTTGCATAGCTCACAAAAATCCCACATGGTTGTGGTATATAATTCTTTTAGACATTGTTGAATTTGATTGGCTAATATTTTATTGAGGGTGTTTATATCTATGTTCATGAGAGATATTGGACTGTAGTTTTCTTTTCTTGAAATGTCTTTGTCTGGTTTTTGTATTTCAGTAATGCTGGCCTTATAGAATGAATTAGAAAATATTGCCTCTGCTTCTATCTTCCGGAAGAGATTGTGGAGAATTGGTATCATTTCTTCCTTAAATGTTTGGTAGAATTCACCAGTGAATCAATCTGGGCCTGGTGCTTTCTGTTTTTGAAGGTTATTAATTATTGATTCAATTTCTTTAATAGATATAGACCTATTCAGGTTGTCTGTTTCTTCTGGTGTGAGTTTTGGCAAATTATGTCTTTTATGAAATTCGTCCATTTTGTCTAGGTTATTGAAGTTGTGAGCAGAGAGTTCATAATATTCATTCATTATCCCTTTAATATCTGTGGGATCTGTAATGATATCCCTTCTTTCATTTTTGATATTAGTAATTTGTGCCTTCTTTCCTTTTTTCATCACTTGCCTGAAGACTTATCATTTAGACACTGCTTTTACTGTATCACACAAATTTTGATAAGTTGTCATTTTATTGTTATTTAGTTCAAAACATTTTTAAATTTCCCTTGAGATTTCTTCTTTGATCCATGTTTTATTGTTGTGTTATTGTTGTTGTGTAATGTCATTTAATCTCCAAGTATTTGGGGGATTTTTTTTTAAAGCTATTTTTCTGTGAGTGATTTCTTATTTAATTCCACTGTAGTTTGAGAGCATACATTGTATGATTTCTATTCTTTTAAATTTGTTAAGGTGTGTTTTATGGCCCAGAATATGGTCTGTACTAGTGAATGTTTCATGTGAACTTGAGAAGAATGTGTAATCTGCTGTTGTTAGATGAAGTATTGTATAGATGTCAATTCTATCCTGTTTATTGGTGGTATTGTTTTTACTGACTTCTTGCCTGTTGGATCTGCCCATTAATGATAGAGGAGTGTTGAAGTCTTTCTTTTTTCCCCCAGCTTCATTGAGGTATAATTGACAAAAACTGCCTATATTTAAGGAGTACAACATGGTTTGATACACATTTACATTGTGAAATGATTATCACAATCAAGCTAATTAACACATCCATTACCTCATATAGTTACCAATTTTGTGTGTATGTGGTGAGAACACTTAAGATCTCTCTTAGCAAATTTCAAGTATTCAATATTATTAACTATAGTTACTAAGTTGTACATTAGAACTTATTCATCTTATAACTGAAAGTTTGTTCCCTTTGACCTACATTTCCCTATTGCCCCACCCCCTTTCTCCTAGCAACCACCACTCTACTTTCTGCTTTAATGAGTTTGACTTTTTTAGATTCTACATATAAGTGAGATCATATAGTATTTGTCTTTCTGTGTTTGGCTTATTTCACTTAGCTTAATATCCTCCAGTTTAGGTTCGTCCATGTTGTTGCACATAGTAGGATTTCCTTCTTTTTTATGGCTGAATACTATTCATGTGTGTCCCACATTTTTTAATGCATTCATCTGTTGATGAATACTTAGGTTGTTTTCATGTCTTGGCTATTGTGAAGTCTTTTAATTGCTTTTAATACTTTCTCTTTGCTCCCTAATCCTCACCAGTTGTGCAATAGATTCTGTAAGGGATTAATTCTTACAAATTTAGACCATTTAATTGAGGAGAGTGTTGAATACAAGTACAATATTATTTTAATTTTACTCTCAGTGAAAACAGATGAAAAAAATCACATGAGGAAGTAAGAAAGCAGCATATATAAAAATCTAGAAACAAGTTAATCTTTTTAATGATCTCAAGTCAAATTCTTAGAATCTATAAATTTAGGCTTTTGAAGTATACCTAAGATAGAGGCCAAATAGCCATCCATTAGATCAATTTGTGTGAGTTGTGTGTCTTCTGAAGACTTTGGCTATAGCTTCGTTTCCTGATTTTAATCTTGTAGATCTTTAGCCCAGGGAACTCTGGAGGCATTTCATATTGGAATTACACGAGGGAGCAGATCTATTGAATGGTGGTTTTCCTGTGCTGTGACCTGTCAACCCAGCTTCCTCAACTGTAACTGTCTTGGATCTCTACAATTTGATTACCTAGGTATGCTTATTCTAGGTATAGCAAATCTAGATAAAACTAACAATAGATTATATTAATAGTTAATATTTATTGATTACTCATAATCCAAGAACTATCCTAAGGATTTTACAAAATTAAGTTTTTATTTTTTTGAGTATTAAAAGAGATAAGAGGTTGGTAACATTATCGTCTCCATTTTACAGGTGAAAAAACTGAGGCTTAGAAAGGTTAAGCAACTTCCTTAAGATAGCACAATTTAAGCAATAGAACTATTTTTCCAACATAGGTCTGCCTGACTCCAAAGCCTATTCTCTTAATTGTGGTACCATGACTTTCAATCTTGAGGACCCTCTGAGACAGTTTTGGGAACCAATTGCTTAGGCTTGAAAGTAATAGAACATGAAACTAGTACACACTTACAACACCAAAACACACTTTTCTAGTTTTGTAGTTCTTAATGTCAGAACCCATTCTCATAGATTCAGCTTTAGCACTTTTTACTCCCTTACAGTGATAAATTATAATTTAAACTAGATCAAGAATATATTAGTAAGATATAGCAAAAGTGCTTGGATGGCCGGGCGCGGTGGCTCACACCTGTAATCCTAGCACTCTGGGAGGCCGAGGCGGGCGGATTGTTTGAGCTCAGGAGTTTGAAACCACCCTGAGCAAGAGCAAGACCCCGTCTTTACTAAAATTAGAAAGAAATTAATTGGACAACTAAAAATATATACAAAAAACTAGCCGGACATGGTGGCACATGCCTGTAGTCCCAGCTACTCGGGAGGCTGAGGCAGGAGGATCACTTGAGCCCAGGAGTTTGAGGTTGCTGTGAGCTAGGATGATGCCACGGCACTCTAGCCCGGGCAACACAGTGAGACTCTGTCTCAAAAAAAAAGTGCTTGGATGGTGTTTCTTTGAAATTATTGCTTTAGAGGGAGGAAAAATATAAGGATAGATGTTTAAGTGGTACTTTGTAGAAATGATCTAAGCTTTTGGTATTTTAGTTTCTAATTTTGTAAAATGTGCCATTTTTCTATATTCTAAAAGCGAGGTTAGTTTTAGGTTGAAATGAATTTGAGCTGCCAAGATTAAAGGTGTTATTACTATTAATGGTGTAGTAGGATTTCAGCTATCACTTTAACTTATAGGTTTAATAAAACCTCTTCTTCTTAATGCCAAACTTTAATGAAAATGTAGTTATACATGTCTTTCACAGAAAATTTTGTGTAAAAATGATTTCAATTCGTTTTCTATTTTTAAAAAATATGATGCAAGTCATCTCCATTCTTCTCCACCAACTAGACATAATATTTTTATATAGATGGTTTGTATTCACATTTATAAAAAGTATTGATTTTGTTTTCTTTTACCAAATTTGCAGTGAGAGTAAAAGCCTTGGGTGATTAGGTGCTAAGATTCTGTCATTCTATAAAAATACAGGTATTTTTTCCCTCCGTATGAAGTTAATACTAGCTCCATCATTCTATAAAAATATAAACATTTCTTCTTATGAAATTAATAGTTTTTTAATGCATAATACTTTCTCTTGTTCACGTAAGGATTTTCTGGCTGGTTAACTGAAATAGTTGAGGAACAAATGTGTAGTTGCAACTTGAATTGTATCTGTTTTCTACAAAATTAGCCAGGAGGTACATAGTGACAAAATGGAAGAAAAACTGGTTTCACTACAGTCACTAGTCATCAGACTGAAGTGATCTATTAGCTGGAAATTTCATTTTTCTTTTATTTTGTTCCAACGTGATTGTTGGCTCTGGAACAAGGAGCAGCAAACTTTCTATAAAGTGTGAGATGGTAAATATTTTAAGATTTATAGGCCCCCAAAGTTACGATTTCTGTGTTAGTTTGTGCTGCTATAACAGAAGGCCTCAGACTTTTGTTACAGGTAATGGATAAACAATAGAAGTTTATTTCTCACAGTTCTGGAGGCTGGGACATCTAAGATCAATGTGCCAGTAGGGTCAGTGTCTCAGGATGGCTGCTCTCTGCTTCTAAGGTGCACCTTGTTGCTGCATCCTCTGGAGGCAGCCATCACTGTGTCCTCACATGGCAGAAGGGACAGAGGGCAAAGGGTCAAATGCTAATGTGAAGCCTCTTTTATAAGGGTCACCAGTATACAAGGGAGGAATCCTCATCACCTAATCTCCTAAGGGCCCTACCTCTTAATACTCTTGCATTGGGGATTATGTTTCAACATGAATTTTGGAAGGGACACAAATATTCAAACCAAAGCAGTTTGTGATGTATTCCTCTGTATTTTTTTAATATTTATTTTACAACCTTTTAAAAATGTAAAAAGCATTCTTAGCTTAAGGGTCATACAAAAACCCAATTGGGCCTATGATCTGTAATTTGCTTATACCCTGCTCTAGAATAGGTCCTCCAGATCATTCTGCCATCTGATAACTTTACCATCTACTAGCTGGCTCCTTAGTAGCTCTTCCTGAAAATAAACCTGCCAGTCAAACGATCTGCCCAGGTACATAGAGCATCTAATCCTACTTCCTACTGTCTGTTGGGAAACAGATCTACAACATCAGAGAAATCCACACCTCTTACCTAGAATAATCAACCAAGAAATATGAACAGACAAGAAGGGCTTATTAGATATTTGAGGAAAAGCAATGTAATAGAGAAGACCAAGATAACAAACAGAAAAACTGATCCTGGAAGGAAGAAATGTATGCAGAGAACCAAACAGAACCTAGAGATATTTTCTAACTAGTATATTGTGAGAGATTAGAGATACTGTTGCATCTCTAAAACAAGAACAGCTGTGGCAAATGAATAATAAGAGAATAAAGAGTTCTTTATAGATTTACAAATATGATCATTAAAGTTAAAAAAAGAAAATCAATGGCAGGGATAAAAGGTACAGTTGGAGAAAACCTCCCAGAACACTGATCAAAAAAATAAAAGGAAACTATAACAATATACAGTTGCAAAGGGGACAAATGTAGGGTGCCCAACATATAAATTATACGAGTTTTATAATAGAGGGAAATAAATTATCAAAAGAAATAATAGATAAATTTCCCAAGGTTTAAAGAACATGAGCCTTATGATAGAAAGGGCCCAAATGACTGTCCAGCACTATTTAGGAAAATTTTTTTGAGATGATCATTCTCATAAAATTTTAGAACCTTGAGCATAAATAGAAGATCTGAAATACATTGCCGGGTTGGAGCAGGGAGGGCGGGGGGAAGCAAATAGATAACCTACAAGTTTTAGTGATTAGACTGGCATCAGGCTTCTTATCTGTATCTCTGGATATTGAAAGAAAATAGTGCAACATCCAAATTGAAGGGAAAATGTTTTTAATGTAAATTAATATGACCCCAAACTGTCATTCAAATATGAAGGCAGAAGAAAGATGTCTTCAGTCATGCAGGAACTCAAAGTTTATACGGCATCCTCTTTGAGAAAGTTAGTTGATAATGGATACCAGCAAAGTGAGAGTAAACCAAATGGAAGAAATGGAATCTAGGAAACTGGAATTAATCCAGATCATGTTATAATTTTTAGAATGACAGCTGAATTCAGTAGTAGTTCTAAAGAACATTTAGTCCAAATTTGATTAGAAGGTAGGTGAGAGCTTTGGATGGAATGTCCCAGAAAATAAAAGGGGACTGATTATATGCAATATATAGCATGATTAAAAGGCTGAATATTTGTAATGTTATGACAAAGCAAAAAAGGAAGACAACTTCCTCCAAAAAAGGAAGACAACTCTAAAATATCGGAAAATTAAATGTGCAAGAAAAAATGGTATAAATCAAATTAAAATGTGGGGCTGGACACGGTGGCTCACACCTATAATTCCAGCACTTTGGAAGACTGAGGTGGAAGGATCTCTTGAGCCCAGGAGTTTGAGGTTGCAGTGAGCTATGATGGTTCCACTGCACTCCAGCCTGAGTGACAGAGCGAGGCCTCATTTAAAAGAAATAGTGGCATGATTTTCATCAACTTACAAAGTTTAAGAAAAGAGAATCTATTTTATCTTTCTGCTGGGAATATTATAAGTGGCCCAGATATCATGATACTGAAACAAGAAAAGGAAATGTTATTCTTGCACACCACATGACCACATGGATCTGCCATGAATAATATTTACATAGTCATAATAATAAAAGTACTATTTATTGGTTTTCAAATTTTAAAGTAAATTTAGAGACAAAGTATGAAATATTTCATTAGGGTTATACACCAGAATGTAAATGTCAAAAACCTTTATGATATAAGAGTCAAGATATAGCTAACAAAGAAGAAGGTAGGGGAGAGAAAAAGTGGAAGGAAAGTTAGTGGTTCAGTTACTTATTTTACAAGATGAGCCCTCAGTCTGTGAACTTACCCAAGTTCATTAAGACATAGATACATTATTTGAAATTACAAATGTAACCAAGAGAATAAATATAAAGTAATTTATTAAACATTGAAATGAGGAAAGGTTAAAGAGGTAGAGGGTAGAAGAAGAGACCAAAAACCTGTCTTTCATAGTTAGGAACCTAGATGTTGTCTACAGTGGTGAATCTAGAGAGTATATGTGTTTTAAATTATGGAGGTAATACCAAAAAACTGAAAACAACAACTGTTAAGAAGAGCTTGCCTCTGGAGAAAGGGATTGTCATCATTTTGTCTTGTTTTGTTATTTCTGTGATCATTTAACAGGCCCTTCCTCTTCCAATAACTCTGCCCTTAAATATCGGTTTTTTCAGGAATCCACCCATGGCTTCTGTTTCGCACAACGCCTGCATGCTCTGAGCTAGCTCATTCACATAGTGGCTTCAGCTACCACCTGTGGGCTTGGGAATCCCAAATCTTTTTCTCTCTAACCTGATCGTTTCCTTGAAACAGTATCAGCGTGTCCCAGTGGCATTTAACATTTGACATGTCCAAAATGGAAATCATTCTCTTACTCACGAAATCTGTGTCTCATAAATCTTTGTTTTCAGCAGTTTCATCAAAATACAATTTACATACCATAAAATTCACCTGTTTTAGGTGTACAATTCAGTGACTCAGTAAATTTACAGAGTTGGGCAACCATTTCCAGGATCCAATTTTAGAACATTTCCATCACACTAAAAAGATTCGTCGTGCTCTTGCCCAATTCAGCAGGAAGTAGCTCAATGACTAGGTCACCCCTCCTCCCATAGATATGGAATGGTAAAATCGACAGGGAGGAATATGTAACAGAGTAGTCGCCCCTTCCTCCCATAGATATGGAAAGGTGACATCGACAGGGGGAATATGTTACAGAAGGAAGGGCCTGAAAAACGACAGCAAAAATATTTTCTGTCTGTAGAAACATTCCCCACGCCTTTTTGAGAACTAGGACCTGCATGCCTGTCTCAGGCCAGCGGTGGGGAGGGGCAGGGAAATGTCTTTTGTTCTTTGTACTATAGGAGATGGCTCAGATGGCTCAGCCGAACTGCTGCCCGCCCAGACCTGGCAGATGGAGGTCCTGAGCAGAAGTCACAGGATTGTCTTAGATGGAGATGGGATGATCAGAATCGTCAATAGTAGTTGAAGGGCAGTTGCCTGAAGCTGAGAACCCACCCTTTAAAAGCTCTGTATTTCTGCTTATTATTAAGACATCAATGGCATTTTTAGACAGTATTCTCTACCCTCCTCATTTGCCAAAAAATTAGTAAATTTCTCTTTCCTTCTCCTCAAAAAAAAAAATTTCTCATGCTCACGTGCAGTCATCGTCCATGCCTCGTCCCAGTCAACCATGCATCTCTGTCTCTGTAGATCTGCCTTTTCTAGACATTTCATATAAATGGAATCATATAATATGTGATCTTTTGTGACTGGCGTCTTTCACTTAGCATGTTTTGAAGTTCATTCATGTTGTAACATGTACTAATACTTCATTCCTTTGCACACTGAATAACATTCCACTGTATGGCTGTACCACATTTTATTTATCCATTCATCAATTGATGGACATTTGAGTTGTTACCAGTTCGGGGCTGTGATGATTAATGCTTTTCTAAATATTTGCATGTGAGTCTGTTCATGGATAGGTCCATATGTCATAAGTTTGTTTAACTTTTAAAGAAACTGTCAAACTATTTTCCAAAGTAACTATACCGTTTTATAGTCCCCACAGCAATGTATGAGTGTTCCAGTTTCTCTGTAGCCTTGCCAGCACTAGTTATTACTGTCTATCATTTTGATCATAGCCATTCTAGTGGATGTGACATGATTTCTCATTGTGTTTTTTTTCTTGATTAGATTTATTTGTTTTTATGGGGTACATAGTGATGTTTTGATAAATATAATGTATAATCAGATCAGGGTAATTAGTATATCCACCATCTCAAAGGTTTGTCATTTCTTTGTGTTGGGAACATTCAATGTCCTCTTTCTAGTTCATTTGAAACTATTATTGTTAACTATAGTCATCCTATAGCGGTACAGAACACTAGAACTTATTCCTCTTATCTATTATAGCTGCAATTTTGTATGCTTTAATAAATCTGTCCTTGTCTCCCCCTTCCCAACCTTTAGTGTCTTCTCTTCTGCTTTTTACTTCTGTGAGATCAACTTTTTTTTTTTTACTTTTCACATATGGGTGAGAACATGCAGGGTTTAAGTTTCTGTTCCTGGCTATTTCACTTAACATAATGTCCTCTGCTTCCATCCATGTTGCCACGAATGACAGGATTTCATTCTTTTTTATGACTAAGTAGTATTCCATTGTGTACATATACTACATTTTCTTTATCCATTCATTTGTTGTTGGACACCTAGGTTGATTCCATATCTTGGCTATTGTGAATAGTGCTTCAGTAACCGTGGGGGGTGCAGATGTCTCTTTCATATACTAATTTTCTTTCCTTTGGATAAATGCCCAGTAGTGTAATTGCAGGATCACACAGTAATTCTGTTTATAGATTTTTGAGGAACCTCCATAATGTTCTCCACAGTGACGTACTAGTTTACATTCCCACCAACAGTGTATTATAGTTTTCTTTTCTCCTCATCCTTGCCTGAATTTATTTTTTTTATTTTTTTATTTTTTTTGAGACAGAGTCTCACTCTTTTGCCTGGGCTAGAGTGCTGTGGCGTCATCTTAGCTCACAGCAACCTCAAACTCCTGGGCTCAAGCGATCCTCCTGCCTCAGCCTCCCGAGTAGCTGGGACTACAGGCATGCGCCACCATGCCCGGCTAATTTTTTCTATATATTTTTAGTTGTCCGATTAATTTCTTTCTATTTTTGTAGAGATGGGGTCTCGCTCTTGCTCAGGCTGGTTTCGCCCGCCTCAGCCTCCCAGAGTGCTAGGATTACAGGCGTGAGCCACCACGCCCGGCCTGAATTTATTTTTTGTCTTTTTGATAATAGCCATCCTAGCTGGGGTGAGATGATACCTCATTGTGATTTTGATTTGCATTTCCCTGATGATTAGTGATGTTGAGCATTTTTTCATATACCTGTTGGCCATTTTTATGTCTATTATTGAGAAATGTCTGTTCAGATCATTTGCCGACATTTGCCCAGTTCTTAATTAAATTTAATTTTAATTTAATTTTTTTCTTTTTTTTTTCCTGCTGTTGAGATGTTTGAGTTCCTTGTATATTCTGGACATTAATCCCGTATCTAATGAATAGTTTGCAGATATTTTTACCCATTCTGTAAGTTGTCTTTTCACACTGTTGATTGTTTCCTTTGCTGTACAGAAGCTTTTTAGTTTGATATAATTTCATTTGTTTATTTTTGCTTGTGTTGCTTATACTTTTGAGGTCTTACTCATGAATATTTTCCCAGACCAATGTCCTAAAGTGCTTCCTCTATATTTTTCTAGTAGTTTTATAATTTTGTGTCTTGTATTTAGATCTCCATCCATTTTGAGTTGTTTTTTGTATTGGGTGAGAGGTGATGGTCCAGTTTTATTCTTCTGCATATGGATATCCAGTTTTATCAGCACCGTTTATTGAAGAGACTGTTCTTTCCCCAATGAGTGTTCTTGGCACCTTTGTCAAAAATCAATTGGCTGTCTACATGTGGATTAACTTCTCGGTTCTCTATTCTGTTCCATTAATATATGTGCCTGTTTTTATGCCAATATCATGCTGTTTTGGTTACTATAGCTTTGTAGTATATTTTGAAGTCTGGTAGTGTGATGCCTCCAGCTTTATTGTTTGTGATTTTTTTTGTTGTTGTTGTTTTTTGAGACAGGGTCTTGCTCCATCTCCTGGAGTAGAATGAAATGGCATCATCAGAGCTCACTGCAGCCTCAAACTCCTGGGCTCAAGTGATCCTCCTGCCTCAGCCTCCCGAGTAGCCGTGACTAGAGGCATGCCACCACACCTGACTAATTTTTCTATTTTTCATAGAGACGGGGTCTCACTCTTTCTCAGGCTGGTCTTGAATTCCTGGCCTCAAGCGATCCTCCCACCTTGTAATCCAAATTTCTAGGATTACAGGTGTGAGCCACTGTGCCCAGCCCAGCTTTGCTCTTCTTGCTCTGAATTACTTTGGCTATTAGGAGTCTTTTGTGGTTCCTGCAAATATTTATATATATATATTTTTT
>NW_012149419.1:1772139-1793943 GCF_000956105.1 Propithecus coquereli
TTCTATAGATTGCTTTGGATAATGTGGCTGTTTTAACAATATTAATTCTTCCAATCCATGAGCATGGCATGTCTTTCCATTCATTTATATCCTCCTCAATTTCTTTCATCAATGTTTTTTAGTTTTCCTTGTGGAGGTCTTTCACCTCCTTGGTTAAATTTATTCCTAGTATTTGTTTTATAGCTATTTTAAATACGATTACCTTCTTGATTTCTTTTTTAGCTAGTTGTTTGTATATAGAAACAGTGCTGATTTTTATGTTGATTTTTATATCCTCTGACTTTACTGAATTCATTTATCAGTTCTAAGAGTTTTTTGGTAGAGTCTTCAGGTTTTTCTGTATATAAGATCATGTCATCTACAAATAGGGACAGTTTGACTTCTTCCTTTCCAATATGGATGCCTTTTATTTCTTTCTCTTGCCTAATTTCTCTGGCTAGGACTTCCAGTACTATGTTGAATAAGAGTGATGAGAGTGGTCATCCATGTATTGTTCTAGTTCTTAAAGGAAAAGTTTTGAGCTTTTCCTTGTTCAGTATGATGTTAGCTGTGGGTTTGTTATATGTGGCCTTTATTGTGTTAAGGTATTTTCCTTCTATACTTAAGTTATTGAGAATTTTTTTTATTTCTTTTTTTATTGAGAATTTTTTATCATAAAGGGGTGTTGAATTTTATCAAATGCTTTTCTGCATCTGTTGAGATGGTCATGTGGTTCTTGTCCTTTGTTCTGTTGATGTGATGTATCACGTTTATTGATTTATGTTGAACCATCCTTGCATTCATGGAATAAATCCCACTTGATCATGATGTTTTATCTTTTTGATGTATTGTTGGATTCATTTTACTAATATTTTGTTGAGGATTTTTGCATCTGTATTCATCAGTTATATTGGCCTATAGTTTCCTTTTGGCTTGTAGTTTCCTTTTTTTGTTGTGTCCTTGTGTGGTTTATTTGGTATCAGGGTTATGGTGGTCTCATAGAATGAGTTAGGAAGAGTTCCCTTCACTTTAATTTTTTGGAATAGTTTGACAAGAATTGATATTAATTCTTTATAGGCTTAGTAGAATTCAGCAGTGAAGCCATCTGGTCCTAGATTTTTTTTGGTTGGGAGACTTTTATTAGTGATTCAATCTCATTACTTGATATTGATCTGTTTAGGTTTTCTATTTTTTCTTGGTTAACTCTTTGTAGGTTGTACATGTTCAGTAATTTAGCCATTTCCTCTAGGTTTCAAGTTTATTGGTATATAGTTATTCATAGTTGTCTCTAATGATCTTTTTTATTTCTGTTGTATTCATTGTGATGTCTCCTTCTTTGTTTCTGATTTTATTTATTTGGGTTTTCTCTTTCTCTTAGTTTAGCTAATGGTTTGTCAATTTTGTTTATCTTTTCAAAAGGCCAGCTTTTTGTTTCATTGATCTTTTGTGTGTTTTTTTAGTCTCAATTTTATTTCTGCTCTGATATTTATTCTTCTACTGATTTTGGGTTTGGTTTGTTCTTTTCTAGTTCCTTGAGGTGTATCATTAAGTTGTTTATTTGAAATCTTTCTAGTTTTATTTGAAATCTTACTACTTTCTTTGCTGTGTCTCATAGGTTTTGTTATGTTGTGTTTCTGTTTTGATTCATTTCAAGGAATTTTTAAATTTCATTCTTAATTTCATCCTTCATCCATTGTTTGTTCAAGAACATGTTGTTTAGTTTCCTTGTATTGGTACACTTTCAAATGTTCCTCTTGTTATCAATTTCTAGTTTTATTCCCTGTGGCCAGATAAAATACTTGATATGATTTCAATTTTTAAAAATTTCTGAGACTCGTTTTATGTCCTAACATATGGTCAGTCTTGAAGAATGGTCCATATGCTGATGAAAAGAGTGTGTATTCTTCACCTGTGGGTGAAATGTTCTGTAAATGTCTATTAGGTCCATTTGGTTTATGGTGCAGTTTAAATTTGATGTGTCTTTGATTTTCTGTCTAGATAATCTGGCCAATGCTGAAAGTGTGGTGTTGAAATCCCCAACTATTATTGTATTGAGGGCTATCTCTCTCTGTAGATCTAATAATATTTACTTTATATATCTGAGTGCTCTGATGTTGAGTGCATGTATATCTATAATTGTTATATTTGCTTACCGAATTGATCCCTTTATTATTATATAATATCCTTCTTTGTCTCTCTTTACAGCTTTTGATTTGGTCTGTTTTATCTGATGTAAGTATAGCTACTCTTGCTCACTTTTGGTTTTCGTTTGTGAGGATTTTTTTATTATTTCAGTAGATGTGGGGGGTACAAGTGGTACAAGTTTTTGTTACGTGGATGAATTGTATAGTGGTGAAGTCTGGGCCTTTAGTGTACCCGTCTCCTGAATAGTGTACATTATACTCAATAGGTAATTTTTCATCCCTTATCTCCCTCCCATCCTCCTCGTCTGAATCTCCAGTGTCCCTTATGACACTCTTTATGACCATGCATACCCATAGTTTAGCTCCACTTATAAGTGAGAACATGTGGTATTTGTTTTTCCATTCCTGAGTTACTTCACTTAGGATAATGGCCTCCAGTTCATCCAAGTTGCTGCAAAGGACATTATTTCATCCTTTTCTTTATGACTAAGTAGTATTGTACACTTTCTTTATCGCATGGAATATCTTTTTTTATCCCTTCACATTCAGTCTATGTGTGTCTTTATGGGCAAGGTGAATTTCTTGTAGGCCGCATGTATCAGGTATTGTTTTTTAAATCCATTCAGTTTGTCATTTCTTTTATAGGGGGGATTTAGTCCATTGGCATTCAAGGTTATTGATAGATGAGGACTTACTACTGTCATTTTATTGATAGTTTTCTGGTTGTTTTGTATATCCTTTGTTCCTTACTTTCTTCTTATTGTTTATTTTTGGAGTTGGGTGGTTTTCTGTAGTGATAAGGTTTGATTCCTTTCTCTTTCTCCTTTGTGTATCAGCTCTACCCATGAGTTTTTAGTTTTGCATGTTTTCATAGTGGTGGTTATCATTCTTTTTACTTCCAGATGTAAGGTTCCCTTGAGCATTTCTTGTAAGGCCAGTCTAGTGGTAATGAGTTCTCTTAGTTTTTGCTTGTCTGTGAAAGATTTTATTTCGCCTTCATTTCTGAAGGATAGTTTTCTGGGTATCATATTCTTAGCTAAAAGGCATTTTTTGGTTGTTGTTTGTTTTGTTTTCCTTTTATTACTTTGATTATATCATCCCATTTTCTACTGGCCTGTAAGATTTCTGCTGAGAAATCTATTAGATTATTGAGATTTCCTTTATGTGACTTGACACTTTTCTCCGCTGTTTTTAGAATTCTTTCTTTGTTTTTGTCTTTTGACAATTCGACTGTAATTTTGCCCCAGAGAGTACCTGTTTGGGGTTCTTTTCACTTCCTGGATCTGGATGTCTATCTCTCTCCAGAGACTTGGGAAGTTTTCAGCTGTTATTTCATTAGATATGTTTTCTACATCTTTTACCTTCTCTTCAACTTCTGGAATGCCCATAATGCAAATATTTGTTAACTTTATGGTGTCCCATAAATTCTGTCATCGTTCTCATTTCTTTTATTTTCCTTTTTGTCTTCTTGTTATTTCAAAAGACCTGTCTTCAAGTTCAGAAATTCTTTCTTCTGCTTGATCTAGGCTGTTGTTGAAGCTCTCAATTGTATTTTTTATTTAATCCATTGAATCCTTCAGCTCTAGGATTTGTTTAGTTTTTTTATATATCTCTGTTGAATTTCTCATTCAAATCATGAATTGTTTTCTGATTTCATTGAATTATCTATCTGTAATCTCTTGTATCTCACTGAGTTTCCTTTAAATTATTATTTTGATTTCTTTTTCTGGCATTTTGTGTATTTCCTTATGATTGGATCTGTTACTGGAGAATTATTGTATTCCTCTGGAGGTGTCATGTTTCCTTGCCTTTCTATGTTTGATGTGTCTCTATGTTGATTTATACACCTCTGGTGGAATAGTAGCCTCTTCTAATTTTGTGGAGTAGGTTTCATTTGGAAAGACTTGTTTATATAGATGTGTCTTGGGGTGTTGGTTCAGTGGGGTGCACTGGCTTTGGTTCTAGGTGAATGCAGTAGTGCAGTCTCCATGTAGTTTCTTCAGCTGTAACCTACGCTAGTGTATTTTCAAGTCTCTCAGTGGCCTAGACTGAGAGTTTGTGGTGGTAGTGGTATAGCTTTGCGGGGGGTGAATTCACTGGGCTGTTCTCAGGTCAGGGCAGATGTGTGCACATGGTGGGTCAGCCAATTTGGGGTCTTGCTCACTAGGATTGGGGCCATAGGGCTGTTACTCCGGCTGGGGGCATGGGCACACGATTGCTCATCTAGCCTGGGGCCATGCCTGCCAGGAGCAGCCTGTAAGGCTGTTTCTAGGCCTTGATTGCAGGTGCAGGGCCTTGGGCATGCCAGGAGTGTGTCCACAGGGGCGTGGGCACCATGGGGCCTTTTTTAGGTCTTGGGCATGAGCCACTTTGCCTGCCTGGGAGTGTTTCAATTGCTCGTTTGCTCAGAGACCTCTTCCTGCATGAGGGAAGGCATGCAGTGGTTTGGCTGGCTCAAGAATGGGTTCACCCTGGGTGGGACTGCCACACTGTTCTTCTAACTGGAAATGTGGGTAGTGGGGGTTGGTTTCCCTGTTGTGCAGGACCAGAGCCATAGCTTATTCTGGACCCAGGCTCTGTGCACTGGGGCTGTGGTGTTCATCCATTCATGTGGGCTTGGTGGAATGAAATAGAGCCCCAGTGCTGGAGAGGTGCAGTGGCTTTTGGCCCTCAGAGGAGGGTGTGATTCCAGAAGCAGCTCCAGTCTCAAGATAGCACCGTGTTGCAGCAGCTTGGCTCACAGGGAGTGGGTGGGAGGTGGGGAGCGCATACCTTGTGCTACTAACCTGGAACAGTGTAGCTCTGTGAATTCCTGGCAGCTCTCTAAACTGGGCTTAGGGCTTGAGAGGACTTTGAGGTTCTCCTGCAGTCAGGACTGTAGGTATTTATGGTGGCAATGGGGGTTGGTGGGGTTCTCCTGCTTGCCTTTTTCCCCTAAAGGGGAAGTCCCTCCTGCCTCCAGGATAGTCTGATCCAGGTGGGGGAGATGGGACTACAGAGGCTGGGTGCCTCCATGCTGCCCTCCTGGGCTTCAGCACAGGTGCCTCTCCACTCCCCTGCTGTACTCCTGTGCTCTCACTTCTCTACTCCAGTCAATCTTAGCTGTTTATTTGTCACCTTGATCCTTTCTTACAGGAAGGACAAGTGCCAGGCACCTCTATTCAGCCATCTTGCTGACATCACCTCATTGTGGTTTTAGTATTGCATTTCCCTAATAGCTATTTCTTCACTTGTTTAATTTCAGCAATACTTGAAAGTTATCTTTGATTTTTCTTTCTTACCCTGCCCACCTATTCTGTGGCTGTACAGAATAGTCTTTAATTATCCCCCTCCTTTATTCTTTTTTTTTTTTTTAAAGCTTTCTACCACAAAGTATTTTATTTACGTTTTCTCTAGAACTAAAGGAAAAGGAAAACTTCAGGAGGCTGGAACAGTCCTTAAAACTCTTTTCCCCAATTTTATTCAGTATTGATTGATTGCTTGTTGCTATGGCAGTTATAGAAATTAGCATTCTTAATTTTTTCACCTTGTCTCATGTCTTTTTTCTTTTTGAGACAGGGTCTTGCTCTGTGGCCCAGGCTGGAGTGCAGTGTCATGGTCATAGCTCACATCAACCTGAAACTCCTGGGCTCAGGTGATCATCCTGCCTCAGCCTCCCAAGTAGCTGGGACTACATGTGCATGCCACCAGGCCCAGATAATTTTTAAATTTCTTTTAGAGACAGATTCTTGCTATGCTGCCAGGCTGGCCTCAAACTCCTGGGCTCAAGTGATCCTCCTGCCTCAGCCTTCCTCCTGAAGTGCTGCGATTGCAGGCATGAGCCACACTGCACCCAGCCCCGTGTCATTTTTGTTTTTTTTTATGTTTTTTAAAATTTCAAAATATTAAGGAGACACAGATGTTTTTGTTACATGGATACATTGTATAATGCTGACGTCAGGGTTTTTAGTGTGTCCATCATCAGAATAGTGTTCATTGTACCTGATAGGTAAGTTTTTATCTTTCCTTCTCCTTTATTCTAATTCCTGTTGCATTATTTCTTCACTATTATTGATTATTAAAATAGCCTCCAAATTGCTTTCTCTGATACCATTTCCTTAGCAGGTTCCAATCTACTTTCCACACTGCCATCAAAATGAATTTTCTGAAATACAGATGTGATCATGTCACTCTTTTGCTAAAAAGCTTTCTAAGGCTTCCATTGCCTTTAAGATAAAGTCTACAATTTGGACCCTGCTTGTTTTATACTGTATATTCTTGCCACTCTTTCCCCCAACATCCCATCCTTCTGTAACCACCCTGCCACACACACACACACTCCCAACACACTGCACATATCCTTAACTGTGATCTACCCTCAATTATTTGAATACATTAAATCTTCCTTCGTCTGTGCCTTTGAACATTCTGTTACCTCTGTCTGGAACGTTCATTCGTATCTGTTTAAAAACTCTCACTCATTCTTCAAGGTTAAGCACAAATAATACTACCTCTTGGAATCTTTCCCTGATTCTCAACAGTTAGCATCGTTTGTGCGTGTGTGTAAATATAGTGATGTACACATGTGTCTGTGAGAATATCAGGTTGAATCACATGAAATTGTCATCTGTTTATTTACATTGTGCAAAAAATAATACAAACTGTCAAGATATGTCTCTTAATAAATATAATCTTGAATGTCATGGATGAAGTCACAAGTTAACTTCCACACACAATTTAATAATTATTTTCATATTAGTAGACAGCATCATAGTTCCATAGTACGAATAAGATAATAAAGGATACTGATTTTTTTCACAAAAGCATCATTTTAAAATTCAAACACTATAAGCTAAAGCAATTTATGTGTGTATGTCAGGTATACCTCAGAGATATTGCAGGTTTGGTTCCAGAACACCACAACAGAGCAAATATCACAATAAAGCAAATACTGCAATAACGTGAGTCACACGAAGTCTTTGGTTTCCCAATGTATATGAAAGTTGTGTTTATATTATACTGTAGTCTGTTAAGCATGCAATAGCATTTTGTCTAAAAACACAATGTACGTATCTTGATTTTAAAATACTTTATTGCTAGGCCGGGCACGGTGGCTCACGCCTGTAATCCTAGCACTCTGGGAGGCCGAGGCGGGTGGATCGTTCCGAGCTCAGGAGTTCAAGACTAGCCTGAGCAAGAGCGAGACCCCGTCTCTACCAAAAAATGGAAAGAAATTAATTGGACAGCTAAAAATATATGTAGAAAAAATTAGCCGGGCATGGTGGCGCGTGCCTGTGGTCCCAGCTACTCAGGAGGCTGAGACAGTAGGATTGCTTGAGCCCAGGAGTTTGAGGTTGCTGTGAGCTAGGCTGACGCCACGGCACTTGCCCCAGGCAAGAAAGTGAGACTCTGTCTCAAAAAAAAAATAAAATAAAATACTTTATTGCTAAAAAATGCCAAGGATCATCTGAGCCTTCAGTGTGAGTTGGAGTCTTTTTGCTGGTGGAGGAGGGTCTTGCTTTGATGTTCATGCTGCTGACTGATCAGGGTGGTGGTTGCCAAATCTTGGGGTAACTGTGGCAATTTCTTAAAATAAGACAACAATGAAGTTTGCTGCATCACCTTTCATGAAAGGAAGCATGTAGTATGCAATGCTGTTTGATAGCATTTTACCCATGGTAGAACTTCTTTCAAAGTTGGAGTCAATCCTCTCAAACGCTGCTGATGCTTTATCAACTAGGCTTATGTAATATTCTAAATTCTTTGTTGTCATTTCAACAATGTTAATAGCATCTTCACCAGGCATAGATTTTATCTCAACAAACCACTTTTTTTTTGCTCATCCATAAAAACAACTTGTCATTCATAAACATTTTATCGTGAGATTACAGCAATTCAATCACATCTTCAGGCTCCACTTCTAATTCTGGTTCTCTTGATATTTCCACCATGCCTACAGTTACTTCCTTCACTGAAGTCTTGAACCCCTCAAAGCCATCTGTAAGAGTTGGAATCAACTTCTTCTAAACTCCTGTTAATGTTGATATTTTGACCTGTTCCTTATGATAATTCTTAATGAAATCTAAAATAGTGAATTCTCTCCAGGAGATTTTCAATTTACTTTTCCCAGCTCCATTAGAGGAATCACTAATCTATGGCAACTCTAGCCTTACAAACTGTGTTTCTTAAATAATAAGACTTGAAAGTCAAAACTACTCCTTGATCCATGGGCTGCGGAATGGATGTGGTGTTAGCAGGCATGAAAACAACATTCATCTCCTTGTACATCTCCATCAGAGCTCTTGGGTGACCAGGTGCATTGTTAATGAGTAGTAATATTTTGAAAGGAATCTTTTTTTATGAGCAGTAAGGCTCAACACTGGATTTAAAATATTCAGTAAACTGCTGTTAATAGATGTGCTGTCATCTGGGCTTTGTTGTTCTGTTTATAGAGCACAAGCAGAATAGATTTAGTGTAACTCTTAAGGGCCCTAGGATTTTCAAAATGGTAAACGAGCACTGGCTTCAACTTAGTCACCAGCTGCATTAACCCCTAACAAGAGAGCCAAGCTGTCCCTTGAAGCTTTGAAGCCAGATACTGACTTTTTTCTAGCTATAAAAGTCCTAGATGGCATCTAGGGCTGTTTCATCTACATTGAAAATCTGTTGTTTAGAGTAGCTTTCTTCATCAATGATCTTGGCTAGATCTTCTAGATAACTTGCTTCAGCTTCTACATCAGTACTTGCTGCTTCATCTTGCACATTTATGTTATGGAGACGGCTTCTTTCCTTAAACCTCTTGAATCAAGCTCTGCTAGCTTCCAACTTTTCTTCTACAGCTTACTTACCTGTCTCAGGCTTCACAGAATTGACAAGAATTAGGGCCTTGCTCTTAGTTAGGCTTTGGCGTAAGGGAATGTTGTGGCTGATTTGACCTTCTACTCAGATTACTAAAACTTTCTCCATATCAACAATAAGGCTATTTTGCTTTCTTATCATTCATGTGTTCACTGGAGTAGCACTTTTAATCTTCAAGTACTTTTCCTTTGTATTCACAGCTTGCCTAACTGTTTGGCATAAGGAGCCCAGCTTTCAGCGTATCTTAGCTTTTGATATGCCTTCCTCACTAAGCTTAATCATTTCTAGCTTTTGATTTAAGGTGAGAGACCATGTCACTCTTCCTTTCACTTGACCATTTAGAGGCCATTGTAGGGTTGTTCATTGGCCTAATTTCAGTATTGTTGTGTCTCGGGGAATAGGGATGCCCAAGGAGAAGAGAGATGGGGGAACAGCCAGTCAGTGAAGCATTGAGAATACACACAACATGTATTATTAAGTTTGCTGCCTTATATGGGCATGGTTCATGGTGTCCTAAAACAATTAGAATAGTAACATCAGAGATCACTGGTCATAGATCACCAGATATAATTATAATGAATAAGTCTGAAATATTGCAAGAATTGCCAAAACATGAAACAGAGAGAGAAGTTGAGCACATGCTGTTGGAAAAATGGTGCTGATAGATTTGTGCAATGCAAGGTTGTCACAAACCTTCAACTTACTAAAAAAAAGGAAAAGAAAAAACTCACAATATTCATGAAGCACAGTGAAGTGAAGCACAGTTAGATGAGGTATGCCTGTATAATGGTTATGGCTATGTACAAATTGCCTTTGAATGTGGGAGATTATATGTAATAATGAAGACAGTTGTTTTGATAGTGTATGATTATGAGTTTATTTTCTTAAAAGAACAAAACAAATGTATTAGCTTCTATGTTTTATATTAATCAAATAGTAATGTCTGAATTGTGGTTTTGGAAAAGATAACTATTTAAATGCTTGGCACGCTTTAGATAATTATATGATGAAGAGCGTTGTACTTTATTTAAATAAAATTATAGTTTTAGTCAATATTTTTAAATCATTTATGATTTTTAAAATTTAACTCTCCTTATTGCATGTATATAATAGCTTTGCCATAGTATTCAGGTAGTTATATTATCATCAGTACTAGTCAAATTAGTCAAGTTCATTGATTATATTCATTTTAAATTGAACATGGTGTTGTAAATTCTATTATAGCTATTACGTTCTTTCAGTTTTATAAGTTCAAGTATTATATATATAAATTTTATGATTTGTAAGGAAACACAAACCATATAAAACACAAATTTTAAAAATTCTTTTAAAAAATCCTGTGGAATAGTTATCTGTTAGCTCCACGTTAAAAGTCCTTTTCTCTCAAACTTACACAACACTCTTGGATTATTCAGACAAGCATAGATAAGTAAGGAGTCTAAAGAATGTGGCTTATTTCATAACTTTAAAACTTGGACAGTGATTTGGGAGTGCAGCTTAGTACCAATCCTTTTCTAAATAAAATTCTGCTTCATTTGCAACTCTGAACATACAGACTGAAGGGGTGGTTCCCTCGGCCAGTGCCTGACCTCTGTGCACACCTTGGTTGATCTTGACCTCGCCCACACTGCACACCGCAGCCATATAAATCAGATTTTGACATGTTGTAAAATGCAAGTCACAGCTGCTATAGTCTGCAGTATTCAAAAACTTTTGAAACACTGCATTTCCAACTAAACTTATTTTTTGTGTGAATTTAAGTTTTTATTGAGGGTAAGTCCTATTTGTTTGGAAAAAAGAAACTCAGAATGAGCCAGTGATTATCTGAAATCAAATGAATAATATCTTTTTTTCTTTCTTTCTCTTCCTTCCCTCCCCCTTGTCTCTTCCTCTCTCTCTCTGTTTGTCTGTGTAAGACAGAGCGATTGGCTTTGGGAGAAGACCTTGATATTACACCTGTGTTAATGGGAAGTTGTAGATTGAGATTTCTGTTACAAAGTCTTTGTGCTTAGGTCAGGAGTAGGTGGCCTTTAAGGAACAGAATTGAGAGCTTGTGATCATAATGTAAGTATAAATGCTTCATCTCTTCAAATATGTTTTAATTCCGTTCTATTATAGCAAATAACTTTACACATAACTATGTCTCATTAGCTACTTTGCTTTGCCAGATACCAGACATTGTTTAAAAGAAAGGCATGTGTAGACTGGTAAATGTAATGTGTAATCTACAGGAAACTTAAAAGTGCTTTTATAAAAGGTTTTAAAGGTTCTATAGAAATGTAAAAATTTTAATTGCTGTTAAAGATTTTTCTATAATATTTGGCTATTTTCAATAAATTGGAAAATGGGAAGTTACTGATTGTACTTAAAAGTCAGATTGTATAAATAGGATTTATGAAAAAGTAAAAAGTCAATTGAGGTCATTCAGTTTCATTTACTACCTCAGATCTTTCATATAAAATCTCATAGTACACTACTGTATTAATAATGTTTACTAAAGATAAAGCTTATTAGACTTTTCTGCAGAGAGATATTTAAGATTAAATTATATTATTCAGGCAACGATTTATATTTAGTGCATTTATACTATTTAATGTTGATCTTTTAGTTTTATCTGTTCAGATTTTTTATTGATATGTAGTAAGTATCTAAAAAAATATGGTGTAACTAAACTTCTGCTGGTATGTAATGTCTTAATTATTCTCAACATTTAAGAGTATTGCTATTAGAATATTTGACATTTTATAATATCCTCAAAAGAAGATAATTTTTCCTAAGTTATTAATTTTAAACTGTTTTAGGTGCTGTTTTTCAACCCTAATTTTTGACCAAGAATGAAACTATTTAAAAATTAAGATGCCAACAGGTAATTTCTTGTAAGTTTATACTTTTGTCAATGTGTGTAACATAGCAATAGAACAACAACAAAAAATGTATATTAACACAAGGCTTTATTGTTTCCATCTAATATCATTCCAGAATATGAAATATTTTGGTTTTGAAAGCCCTTCCTTTATAACATAAAATAACTATTTTATTTTAGACTTACATGTTTTATTGGTTTTTATAAACTGACAAATTCTAGCTTATTCTATATCTGAAATCAACTTCTCAAATAATAAATAAATGAAATCAGTGGTGGGGCATTGTGGCTCACACCTGTAATCCCAGCACTTTGGGAGGCTGAGGTGGGAGGATCACTGGAGGCTAAGAGTTCTAGACCAGCCTGGGCAACATGGTGAGACCTCGTCTCTACAAAAAAGTATTTAAAAAATTAGTCGGGTGTGGTGGTGTGGGCCTGTAGTCCCAACTACCAGGGAGGCTGAGGCAGTAGGATTGCTTGAGCCTGGAAGTTCGATGTTGCAGTGAGCTATGATCACACCACTGCACTCCAGCCTGGACAACAGAGTGAGACCAAGAAATCAGCCAGAGTAAAAATAGATTCAGTTATAGTCATTCAGGTTAGATGAGTTTGCTTTGCTGATAAAATACCAAATGTTGAGAGATATCTGGTTATAATCCAGTTAAAAACAAAGACATTAATTTTTAACAGTGATAGTTACATTGCACCCTTAATGGAAAACCATATGTGATGGTTCTCGTGATGCTGATATAATGAAATGTTGATTGAGATTTTATTTGTTAGCCAAATCATTCCTGAAAATGTATATAATCTTATTAAAAGTTTTTTGATTATAATGAAGCATGGCATTGTGTAAAAAAAAAATAAATCTTTAAAAATTAGTTTTGGTTAGTTTACTTTCTCCTTTACTAGTTAAATTCTCTTTAGTTCTGTTTTCCTCTTTACATTTTTTTATTTTTATAGTTAATAATGCGATGTTGAAGTAGGTTTTTCTCAATCTAAAGTAAAAAAGTTTTAAAATTTCTAATTCTAATTATGGAGACATCTGACTCATAGCAATTGTATCTTAATGGCTATTGACATCTTAGTGGCAAATAAGTGCTAGAAAATTTTTTAAAAATTTAGTATTCTTTTTGTTTAAATGCCAAATTGGAGGCCTAATAGGAGTAATGTCATTTTCTTTTTCACGTTAGGTGATTCTGGGTCATTTCCTAGACAGAAACAATCAGGAACTAACAATGTGTAATTTTAAAGCAAAATAATCCCCCCTTTAAGGCTAAAAGATAGAGTATTCAGCTGTGTTCTTTTCTCATCATAAATTAGTAATATAATGACTCAATGAATTCTTCTATTATTGTTTCTAATTTTTTTCTATACAGTAACTTTGGTGGCCAGGAGTCAAAGCAAAGGGATTTTTTTTTTTTCAAGATAACTGGGTCAGGGTGAGGCTGGAAGGGAGGAGAGGTACCAAGGGAGAAAAGGAAGGCAAAGAGGTAAAAGAAAGATAAAGGAAAGGTCAGAGATAAAGAAGGAAGGTGAGGATGGAGAAAGAGGAGGAAGAGAAAAGAAGCAAGAGATAAATGGCGGTTTATTTTCTTAATATTCTGAAACATTTGGATGTATGACTTAGGTTTATAATTTTACTTTAGAACTTTAGATATTTCTTTACAGTTAGTAGCTATTACCTAAAATCACCTTGCAAACCAAAACTGTATACGATTATTTTTGGCTTTCACATTAAGACTGTCACATAGGAATATTTAAAAATAATTTTGGAAATAAAAATTTATTTCAGTCATCTAAATCTTTTTTCCACCACAGTTTCAAATTTTGGTACATTTGGGACCCAATAGGAAAAATAAGAATCGAAATAAAACCTTGGGACAGGGAAGCTCTAAGTAATAATGCAGAATCTTTGTATTAAATAAGAAAGGTCCTATTTATTCTAAGATCCTAATCACCTTTTAATCTGACTAATATAGATATTCCTTATTTCTATTATGTAGCTTCTAAATCCATTATAATTAATGGCCATATCTTTAGGATGGATTAATTTTTCCCTCAAAAGGATGGAAGTTCCTATCAAGTAAGGAATAAGATTAAGTCTTTCACTTTGAGAAAAAATTCTTAACTGTGAATTTTATGATTGCTACTTCATTCTAAGATGGTTATTCCTATTCCTTGTTGCATTAGAAAAACTTTAATTGCCTTTCTCTATTCCATATATGTATGTGTTTTAGATCACGAAGAGCCATGTGGTCCCAGTCACAGGTCGTTTTGCCTGAATGGGGGGATTTGTTATGTGATACCTACTATTCCCAGCCCATTTTGTAGGTGAGTGAAATGGACTGGGGGGAGAGGGTAATTTTATTTTTTATTATCTACTAACTTCTTTGAGAAATGATTAAAAAGTAAGCAAAAAATGTAAGATGAAAAAGTGTTTTCATATTTACATAGGGTAAAATTATGCTTTTAATACAAACAAAAACAAAGTAGCAAAAAATCTCTCTCATCAGATATTTATTTTGAAAATGGGTAATAGTAGTTTCTAGCCTAGACAGATTTCTTAGAAATAATCCATTTCAGTGAGCTCTCTGATTTTAGCAATTTAGGGAAGACAGTCTATGTTTAACATTACTGGCAAAACAGCTAGAGAATTCACTAATGTCAAAAGCCCAACATGAGATATTTTGTTTTGAGTTTAGAATACGTAAATACATGATAACTGAGTTGGTACCAAAACTTACACTTTATACGTTAAAAAGAAAATGAAGAGTTAAGTTTTTCTAATGGTAGTAGCAAATAAAAAAGAAGGGTCTCTTAGCCACTCTTGTTTTAAAATAACATACTTCACTTTGGGAGTATGGATATAGCCAGTGATCAATAAAGACTTCAAAATAGTAATTGCATAGCTGGCTTCCTGTAAGTTTGGTTGAATAGAATTTAAGTGTATATAATAATTCTCTTTTAATACATGAGTTAGCAACATAGTACTGCCAATGAGGCCTGTAGACTTTGTGGAGCTAACAACTAAAGACCTCACGATATTTTGTAATGTATGTGAATTACTATTCTTTTGTTCTTTAACTGAAATGAGAGGTATACAATCTAAATTTAAGATCTTGCTATGCAAAAGGATAGAAAGGTGAAATTCATAGGGAAAGTTAAAGATACTGGATTTAGTGTGAAGGAGAGGAGGCCAAGAGTAATAACCTCATAGTTATCGCAGGAAGGTTTTAGGGATTTTCTTATGAATAGTGCCTAGGTGTTTTTCCTTTCAAGTGAATATAGAAAGGGAAGGGGATGGAGAAACAAACTAACAATTACTTAACACCTACCCCTGTGCCTCAACAATGTTCTTTTTGTTTCTTTTTAAATCTGTTTACTGAGATATAATTTATATATGATAAACTTCATTCATTTAAAGTGCACAGTTGATTAATTTTGACAGATATTTATACCTGTGAAGTCGCCACCACCACCACGTCAAAATATGTTAATAGAATATTTCCATTGCTCCCCCCAAATTTTGCTGCTGATCTTGTTCTTTGTTTACATTTTAAATCTTCTCTCAAAAACCTTAGACAGAGAAAGGAGGCAGGGAGACCTTAGAAAACAGAAAAATAAGAAGAAAATGAGAAATTAAGTGACTTGTCAAAGGTCACATAGCCAGGAAGAAAAAAGAAATGGCCTTTGAATACAACTCCCAAGTTTTGCTTAACCTTATATTCATTCTGAATTTTTTCTATGGGGATATGGCATTTATAAAATGAAACTAAAATGCTTGTCAGAAGAAGTGTATTTAATGTTAACAATTTTCAAATATATATTTGCTTCATCCTAAAAATTTTATAGTTTGTTATTCGGTTTTAAGTTTTAAAATTTTTCCATTATGATTTCTTTAAGCTATGGAGTTTTTTGTTATCCTTTTATATCTAATTTAATTGTATTGTGGTCAGAGTACTTGGTCCATCAAGCTGTATACTTAATATTTGTCTGTGTACTAAGTGTCTGTTATACTGCACTGCATAAGTTGAAAGAAAGAATTAGGAGTATTGGAATTTGGAGATTTATTAAAATGGAAGGAAACCTAGGTTGTCACCCTGCTTTTGTACCTTGGTAAGATGCATTTTTAGTATATTTTCAAAAAGTTACCAATGAAAGACAATGGCCAACTTTGCTGGTAACCCACATCAGGTTTAAAAATATGTCCTGTTTCTTCCTAATTTCAAACTTTAAGAGTAGTAAGTAAGGAGTAGTTGAAACCATGCCTCATGGGTTTATAAGGGATAGAGAATGAAGCAAGGTTGCACATGTTGCACAACAGCAGGATATTCTGTGGGACTGGCACCTTCTACGCAATGTGGATGGCGTACCCTGGAGTTGTTAAACACCTCAAGTGAAGCAGTTGAGGGAGGAACAAAAAGGAACACAGTGACTGAAGGTTCAGTGAAGTTGAATAGCAGATATATTTTAAATCATATTTTATAGAAATAATAGCTTTCCAGTGCTTTTAGGACCTCATTTTTAATGTAGCCCTGTAGGCTATAATAACAATATTTAAGGGTGCAAAAAGAAAAGCCCCTTCTTACAGTGTTCCTCCAGTGCCCTTTACTGACAAGGCCTAACATTGTGCAAACTGGTAAAGGAGAAATGTAGGTTGAAGCCACAGTTTCACAAAACTAGGTCGAGGAAGGGTAGATTTAGAGGTGAGGGGTGATAAAGTGCTAAGTGGCATAGTCTACTCCTTTGGCTACTCACCTTCTTTATGTACCTTCTACACATTTGAACTTACACGCAATAAAAAAAATTCTTGCACTTACCCAAATGAAGGAGCATCCAGTGCCAAAAGTCATTGTTTTCATAGCTAGTAATATTAATTATTCCTCAAACTTCATTGTGATGTGGCTGAATATACTATTGCATAAAGACTAATTGCTAAGGTTAACCTTCAGTAATAGCAAGAAGAAGAAAGAAATGGTTAATATCCAAATGAAGACATACACATAATAAGCAAAGAAAATACGTGTTACAGTCCTTTTTGTAAGTAATTAGTCATGAGACTATAGATGGTATCTATGGCCTCCTCTGCTACTACCTGTTCCATATTTCCCTTGTCTTCACTCATAACCTTAGTAGGTTTCTTACTTGTTAGAGAGACCCAAACCTTCCTTCCTGAGAGATATGAGTCCTCAATATTCCTGCTGCTTTTTGGTTGCTATAATTTGCAATTAACCCATACTGTTGGGTGTAGACATATTGACAGTATTGAGAGGCACCCCAAAGAATTCCCTGGGTTCAGGTAGTCTTCCTTTCCCCTATTATGTAACAGTAACCCAATTTCCTCTTGGTAATTGGGATCAACCACTCAAGCCAATAGAGGAACTCACTCTTCTTACTTTTGATTTAGTGGCATGAAGAGCCCAAAATTACCAGGCAGGAGTCTTATCTCTTAATTTATTGTTTTATTCCCTTATGGAATCATTCTCCCCTTGGGGACTATGATCTCTGTACTCTATAGGTAGGGAGAGCAAAATTGTTTGGATGAGAATTAAAAATTCAGCAAATGGGTTATTAGGTATAATAGTGACTGAAGCCACTACTGTTCTACCTCTTAATTCCCTGACTCATGTATTCTGACTATGTAGGAGACAGCACCGTGAGATGATCTCTGATTCAAAGCATATATTGCATCCTACACGACAGAGCTCCATCCTTTCAGGGTGTTGTCTCCCAACTGGCATCATTTTATCTTTAATTAATCCAGATGCTTCTGAGTGGCAGCATATATGGTAAAAATCATCTAGTTTCATAGACATGAGCTCAGAGCTTCTCTTCCTTGGCTGTGAAATTAGTTCCATGATCAGAAGCAATGTTCTGTGGAATACCATGATGATGGATAAGTCCATGGATGGTGGTGCTAGCAGAGCATTATTAGCAGAAAAGGTGAATCCATATTCAGAATATGTCTATTCCAGTGAGAATAAATCTCTGCCTCCCTCCGTGATGGAAAAAGGTGTAGTGTATTCAACCTATCACCAAATAGCTGACTGTTTCCCCAGGAAATGGTTCCGTATCAGGGACTCAGTGTTGATCTCTTCCTTGGCAGACTTGGCGCTGAGTAGTAGCATTAGTCATGTCAGCTCTGGTAAGGGGAGGTCCATGTTGTTGAGCTCATTCATATCCTCCCTCTGCCACCATGGTCACTTTGTTACTGGACCCATTGAGCAAGCACTAGGGCAGCTGAAGAGAGAAGGTGACAGAAAAAGTGTTATTTTGGTTGCTAATCATACATAAACTAGTTAGTAGGAACTTCCTCTGCAGTGAAAGTCTTTTGTTGGGCAATCACAATGGGCACAGATACCGTCACAGTCTGTGCCCATTCCTAAACATCCATCCACCTACTTCTTCCCCAGGTTTCCTTGTCATCAATCTTCCAATCTTGTTATTACTACCCCTGACCATCCAGCCAAATTGTTAACAACTGTCCTTAGATCTGTGCATATCTGTAGAGCACTGCCCATAGATCCATACTTCTGTCCATCTCTCCAGATAAAGTAAACAGACAGTATACTGCTCAAAGTTCTGCCCACTGGGAGGATTTTCTTTCATTAGTTGCTCATTAGGGTCACCGCTGAGTAGGGCTGTGATGCTATAGCTGTCCACTTTCAGGTGGTGTAAGCATATTATACAGATCCTCTCATAAACTGGGCTTGAACAGTTTCTTCCTTAGTTGATCATAAGGAACTCCCCAGGAAGCTGTAGGCATAGATCGAGTGAAAAGAGGTAATGCAACAGAAGTCAGAGCCTGAACTACCTGCTCCTGTAACTTACACCTTCTAGACTTGTCTGCTTGATCTTATAGGCCATTTGAGTGTGCATACTCAAAACTTACAGCTAGTTGAGTCAAACAGCACCCGGTTCACAATGGGAAGCTCAGGTCACGTGGTCTTCTGATGCCGCATGTGGTATCACCCATGGTTATATGTGGTCTACAAAGGAAAGCAACTACAGAGCTTTTCAAAGATATAGGTGATGCTCTCACTAATACATTTACAAATGCCATAGTGACAGGAGTGCCTTCTAGGTCTTCTTGGGAGATGATGCGATAAGGTGAACATGCAGGTAACACATGACAGATCCACTCCAGCGTTCCTATTGCCCTAAGCCCTTATCTCCCCTCCTCCATGGCACCAGTCCCCAACCTTTTTGGCACCAGGGACTGGTTTCATGGAAGACAATTTTTCCATGGCTGGCGGGAGGCAGAGCTCAGTCGGTGATGCAAGTGATGGGGAGCAGCTGTAAATACAGATGAAACTTCGCTTGCTTGCCACTCACCTCCTGCTGTGTGGCCTGGTTCCTAACAGGCCATGGACCAGTACCAGTCCGTAGCCTAGGGATTGGGGACTGCAGCTCTATAGCATTCCATGGAAGCTCCAGCATTTCAGTCTCATTAAATATAGGCCACTGAATCCAAGTTTCAGTCAACCAAATAAGTAACTTGCTTAAACAGCAGGAAATGACTCTAACATATTAAATCCAGACTCTCTAGTAAGTGTACCTACATCCATAAATTTGTCTTTACTTGGTCTAACACCTGTAGAACCTACTCCAGCACATATCCCCAGGATAGACACACACCTACACACACACACACACACACACACACACACACACAATTATGTAACTCTTTTGGTATATAAGCTACGTAAGCTGTCTCCTCTTGGGTCCTAGTGTGTATATTACTCCTGAAACATACTAATATAGTTGACCCTAGTTATTGATCTAGTGTGGTTTTAGTGAGTTTTGAGGAGGATGAGTGTCCCCTTGTGAGGCATTTGCTCCAGGTTAGGTTATTATAAGATTTTTAAACAAAGAAAAGCTAATTTCCTCAGACACGGGAAGTCTAGCTTCTTCCACTGGCAAAGGAGTCTCAGGGAAACCTGGGAGTTTGAGAGTGCTGATTTCATCTACCCATTCCCAGTCCTAGAGGCTCATTCTCTATCAATTCCCTGATATTCACATAAGCTTGGCAAGACTGTGAATCCAACTAGTATTATAATTCAGAAGCAGGAGCAAGTAAATTTTGTACTAGATTTTAGCAAAAACAGACCCCTGGCTAAAAGAAATAGATTATTTTAGGGCTGTTGTGGGAGCTTTGTGGTTCTCAGCCCAGGACTGGAGCTTGTTTAGTTTTCTTTCTGTAAGTGCTCTAGAGCACTCAAGGCAATCTCTCGCACATTTTACGGTCATCACAGTAGTCCAGTACGGTACCATAGTAGTCAAGTGCTCCCAAGGTACTGGCTTCAGTTGGCACTTCATCACAATTAATTGTTGTGCCACTACATGCCGTGGATTAATAGCATCCTGTTTCCTGTTGTCAACGAGTTTATTTCTGCACTTAAGCCTTAGGGCAAGACCAGATCAGTCCCCAAATCTTTTTTAATTTGTTTTTTTAATTTGTTCTAATTTGTTTTTATTTAGAGATAGGGTCTCACTATATTCCCCAGTCTGGCCTCAAACTCCTGGGCTCAAGCAAATCCTCCCACCTCAGCCTCCCAAGCACCTGGGACTGTAGGAGTTCATCACCACAGCCCAAATCTTATTTTTGAGAGTCGATCTTCTGACATCACTCCCAGAAACAATTGTTTCAGTCACTTCCAGTCAAGAGAAAGAATCCAAAACAGTAATTATCACAGGGAATATTTAATGCAAATAATCATTAAGTTTGTAAAAAGAGATTAACTATTTTTAGAGTTTACTGAAGGCTATAGTAAAACCTAAAGAATGTACAGGAATAACAGATGAAGAGGGTAGCCACATACTTAGAATACCTTGCCCACCTTCCCATCTTGAGCTTCAGACTTTATTGAAGAGAGTGAGGCTATGGCTTACTGGATGGGGAACCAGTTTGCTGAGGTGCCTTAGGCCAGAGCTGATGAGCAGGAAACCACTCCCCAGGTTGCGAAAAAAACTTGGGAAGTTAGATCATTGATTTGAGATCTTTTCTCCTTCCTTAAAAAAGCATTTAGTGCTATAAATTTTCTTAAAATCACTATTTTATTTGTATCCTATAATTTTTGATATGTTGTGCTTTCGTATTCATTCAGTTACAATTACTTTCTAATTTCCCTTTTGATTTCTTTGATTCATAGGTTATTCAGAAGTATGTTGTTTGGTTTCCAAAGATTTGGGGATTTTTCCAGATATCTTTATATTATTAATTTTTTTCTATTTAAAATACATATAAAATTTACAATCTTAACCATTTTTAAATGCACAGTTCAGCAGTATTGAATACATTCATAATGTTGTGCAACCATCACCGTCATCTATCTCCATAACTCTTTTCATCTTGTAAAACAAACTCTATTCCCATTAAACAATAACTCCCCAGTCCTCCTCCCCAAAGCCTCTGGCAACCACCATTCTACTTTGCGTCTCTATGATTTTGACTACTGTAGGTATCTCATGTAAGTGGAATCATACAGTATATTTTTATGAGTGACTTACTGCACTTAGCATAATGTCCTCAAGATGTATTTTGTCACATATGCCAGAATTTCCTTCTTTTTTAAGGCCAAATACATTCCATTGTATGTATCTTACCACATTTTGCTTATCCATTCACTCATGGATGGACATTTAAGTTGCTTCCACGTTTTGCTATTGTGAATAATGCAGCTATGAACATCTTATATAAATATGCCTTTGAGATCCTGCTTTCAATTCTTTATATACCTAGAAGTAGAATTGCTGGATCATATGATAATTCTATTTTTAATTTTTTGAGGAATTGCAATACTATTTTCTATAGCAGCGTACCATTTTACATTCCCAACAACAGTGCACATGGGTCCCACTTTCTCCACAGTCTCGCCAATGCTCCTTATTTTCTGTTTTTTTTTTTTTTGAGACAGAGTCTCACTGTGTGACCTGGGCTAGAGTGCCGTGGCGTCAGCCTAGCTCACAGCAACCTCA
>NW_012149419.1:1797313-1816226 GCF_000956105.1 Propithecus coquereli
CAGGACTGCTTTGGCTGTGTCCCACAGATTTTGATAACTTGTGTCACCTTTGTCATTTAGTTCAAAGAATCTTTTGATTTCCATCTTTACATCCTCGTTTATGAAGGAATTGTTCAGCAGAAAGTTGTTTAATTTCCATGACTTTGTGTAGAGATGAGAGTTTCTGTTGGGGTTGATTTCTATTTTTATTCCACTGTGATCTGATAAGATGCATGGTATCATTTCTATTTTTTAAAATTTTTTGAGACATGCTTTGTGTCCTAGAATATGATCAATCCTAGAGAATGTCCCATGAGCTGATGAGAAGAACGTATATTCAGTGGTTTTTGGGTGGAATGTCCTGTAAATGTCAGTCAGTCCCATTTGTTCTAGAGTTCTATTTAAGTCCATTATTTCTTTGTTAATTTTCTATTTGGAATATCTGTCCTGTGCTGTCGTTGGGGTGTTGAAGTGTCCGACTATTATGGTGTTGCTGTTTATCAATTTGTTCAGATCAAGTAGAGTTTGCTTTATGAATCTGGGTGCACCTAAGTTGGTGCATACATATTTAGAATTGTTATGTCTTCTTGTTGAACTGTACCCTTCACCATTATATAGTGACCCTCTTTGTCTTTCATTACTTTTATTGATTTAAAAACTAAGTTATCTGAGATCAAAACTGCCACACCAGCCTTCTTTTGGCTTCCGTTTGCTTGAAATATTTATTTCCACCGCTTTACCTTGAGTCTAAATACACCCTTGCAGGTTAGATGCGTTTCCTGGAGACAGAAGATGCTTGGCTTGTTTTTTTTTTATCCATTCAGCCAGCCTATGTCTCTTGAGAGGGGAGTTCAAACCATTCGCATTTATTGAGAGAACCGATAAGGGGGTAAATTACTGTTCATTCTGTTGGGTTGCATTTTGTTGCTTTGTTTTCTTTCTTGAGCCATTGTGGAATCTAGCCTTTGATCTTTAACTTTTAAGTGGTTTTACATTCGAGAGTGTTTATCGTGTTGATCCTTGTGTAATTCTGTTTTGAGTACTTCTTGGAGAGCTGGTCTTGTCTTGGTGAATTCCCCCAGTCTTTGCTTATCTGAGAATGTCTTTATTTCTCCTTCATATATGAAACTTAGTTTTGCAAGGTACAAGATTCTAGGCTGGGCATTATTCTGTTTCAGAAGAATGGGACCCCAGCCTCTTCTTGCTTGTAGGGTTTCAGTTGAGAAATCCGGAGTTATTCTGATGGGCTTTCCTTTGTATGTTACTTGTTTCTTTCACCTTACTGCTCTTAGAAGGGCCTCTTTAGTGGGTATTTTGGTCAATCTGATGACTGCGTGACGTGGTGTCTTCCTATTTGCATTGAATCTCCCTGGGGTCCGTTCAGCTTCTTGTACCTGTATATCTAGATTTTTAGCAAGGCCTGAGAAATTCTCCTCTATTAATTCTTCAAATAGCTTATCCAGCCCTTGAGTGTTTTCTTATTCACCTTCTGGAACCCCTATCCCCTCAGGTTTGGTTTTTTTCACATAATCCCACATTTCTTGTAGGCTTATTTCTTTTCTCTTAATTTTCTGCTTGATCTCTGTGGCTGACTTATTTTGAACTCCTGCCAACATTGTATTTGGGTATCTGTTTTTCCATACCCTTGCAACAAAGTCATCAAGCTTCTAGTTTTTCCAATCTGATAGGTGAAAACATAGTATCTCAGTGTTCTTTTAATTTGTATTTTCCTAATTATGAGTAAAGTTGGGCATATTTCATTTGTTTAAATACTAATTAAAATCTTTTTTGGTAATGCATTTGTTTACATATTTGCTTACTTTTAATAATTGAATCCTTGATTATTTTCTTTTTATTTCTAGAATTTATATTAGGAAGATTAGCCTTTTGTCTATAATAGTAATTATAGATAATTATTTATAGTTTATTATTTTTCCTTTTGCCTAGCCTATGGTGTTTATTTTTCTATGCATTCATTTTTTTGTTTGTTTTGTTTTACTGTAGTCAAATTTATCAATTTTCTTTACATTTCTTAGAGTTTGAGTCATACTTAGACAAGCCTTTCCTACTCCAAGATTATAAGGAATTCTTTCATGTTCATTTAAAGTACTTTTTAAAAAATTAAATCTTTATTCTATTTGGATTATGTACATGGTTTAAGATATGTATCCAGATTTATCTTCTTCAATATGACTACTGTCTTAGTCCATTTGTGCTGCTATAACAAAGTACTTGAAACTGCATAATTTATATAAACAATAGAAATTTATTTTCTCACAGTTCTGGAGGCTGGGAAGTCTAAGATTAAGGAACCAGAGAACTCGGTGTCCGATGAGGGCCTTCTTGCAGCATCCTCACATGGCAGAAGGGGCAAACACTGAGTCCTCACATGGTAGAGGGAAGAAGGGAAAACAGGAATGAACACCTCGTCCTCACATGGCAGAAGAATAGATGAGCAAAAGAGGGCCTAAGCTAGTTTCCTCTAGCCTTTTTAGTGGGGACCAATTCATCACAAATATGGAGAAGATCTCCATCTCCTTATACCAACACAATGGGGTTACATTCCAGCATGAATTTTTTGAGGAGACACATTTAAACCATAGTAGCTACCCAGTCTTCCCAACATTATTAGTTTTTATATCGTAATTGCCATTAGAATGTCAGCCCATGAATGCAGAAATTTTTACCATATGTTTACTGCTAGAGAAGCACCTGAAACATAGTTGGCACTCAATAACTATTTATTAAATGAATCAATGAATTCTCCCACTGATTTTTAGATGCCAGCTTTGTTATATACTAAGTTTCATATATATTTGAATTCTTACTGGAACTTTTATTATTTTCCTTTGGTCTGTCCATTTATTTACTTGCCAGTAGCAGTCTCTTCATTGTTGAACTTTATAGTGATTTTAATATACAGTAAGTCTAGTTTTTGCCCACCTCCCCTCCAATCGATGTTCTTGCTTTGCTATTTTTCCATATGAACTATAGAATCAGTTTATCTGTTCAGAAGAAAAAACTGGGTTTTTAAAAATTACATTAAATTGATAAATTCACTTAAGGAAAATTTATTTCTTATGATGCTGAGTGTCTTATCCAAGATTGATGTCTTCCCATTTGTTCAAATCCTTTTTTTGTGCTTCAGGGGTGTTTTTAACATTATTTATATATGTTTTGCACATTTTTGAAGGTTTTTCCCTATGGATTCATTTTTTGTTGCTAATGTAAGTCCATTTTCATATGTAAAAATAAATATGTTACTCCTATGTTTAAAACCCTTCAGTGACTCTCTGTCTCACTCAGATAAAAGCTAATGGCTTAGAAAACCCTAATGATACGGCCTCCTACTACTCTTCCATTGTTCTGTCTACTTTAGCCCTTCTGCCATACTAGCCTCTTTGCAGTTCCCTATGCCAGGAAAGTTCCTGACTTAAGGTGCTTCCCTGGATCTTCCTTCTGTGTTGAATGCTTTCCCCCATTATATCTTCATGGTTAACTTCTTGACACCCTTCAAGTCTTCACTATTAACTTCTCAACTAGGCTTCCCAGACCACTCTTAAAAAAGTAAAACTCATGCTTCTTGTATTCCCTCTCTTTTTTTCTCGAAATCTCTTACCATCTACTAACAGTCTATATAATTTACTTTCTCTTTTCCCAAGCTAGAACATAAACTCCACAGAGAAAGAAATTTTTTGTCTGTTTTGTTCACTAATACTTTCTGTGCATATAGAACAGGCATAGAGTAGGCAATCAGTAATTATCCATTGAATGAATGAATGCTACTTTGTTCAACTACTTTGTTGAATTCTTTTATGATTTGTAATAATTTTTCTGTTAATTATCTTGAGTTAATTTGATTAAAGTTTAGTGATCTAAAACCCAACTCAAGCTTTATATCCTTGATGAAGCTTTTCCATGTAGAATTAGGCATTCTCCATTTTATGCCCTGTGGCAGAGGCTATAAATATCCATGTGGTGCTCTGTATTTCCCAGCCTCCCTTGCAGTTAGATTGGGTCAATGTGATTGGGGTTTGGACAGTATGGTATGGGCAAAAGGGATGTAAGCCACTCCCAAGTCTGGCCCCCAAAAGCCATCTGAAAAACTCCAGCCCTCATTTTTCCTGCCTCAGTGCCCTTAGAGACCATGTTTTCCAAGAAGCAGAGCCAAGAGATGGAGAAGGACTGCCTGACTGGCATTGGGAATCAGACTGTAATGCGAGCAAGAAATGAACTTTTACTGTATGAAGCCACCAGTATTTGAGGACTTGCCTTTAATGGCGGCTGGTCTCAGTTTTTTTTACTATTATATTGCCCACATTGTACCCAGACATACTTCTATCTTATATCTCTCTATTGCACTTAATGATTTATGTGTATGCTGTTCCCTAGTAGCATCTAAGCCCCACGGTACTGAAGCATTCTCTTATTTGTCTTTGAAACTCTTATAGTATAGTTCATGGAATTTAATAAGCTCTCACATACCAAGCAAACAAGGGTAAGAGAAGAAATAATAAAGAAGAAATTCTATGATGAATATCCTTTTGTTTTGTGGGGGATTTTTGGTTTTTGTTTGTTTTTTTTTTTTTTGGAAGTAGAGTCTCGCTATGTTGCCTAGGTTGGAGTGCAGTGGCACAGTCTCACTGCAGCCTCAAACTCCTGGTTTCAAGTAATCCTCCTGCCTCAGCCTTCAAGTAGCTGGGACTACAGGTGTGCACCACCATGCTTGGCTAATTTTTATTTTTAGAGAAAAGGTTTTTCAATGTTGTCCAGGCTGATCTTGAACTCCTAGGCTCAAGCAAACCTCCTGCTTCAACCTTCCAAGGTCCTGGGATTACAGACGTGAGCCATCATGCCCAGCAAGAACAACTTTGTAATATAGCTGATTTTTAAATATTCATTGAGTTGAATTAGTACCCCGTAGAATCAAAATTTTCTCACTTAGGGAAAATGAGGGGATGAATTATCTCATAAAAAGTTATTTTTAATTTTGTACAGAGATGCTACTGAACTGGTTTTTGACCTTACTTAGTTTACATATTTTTCTTCTCTTGTTAAGCTTATAGCAAATCAGCTTGTCTGGAAATCTCTGAAACTTAGTCTAACAGAGTATTAAAGCAGGAAAAGACTCAAATCGGGGGTGGAAGGTCATGAAAAAAGCCTTAAAAATATTATTAAAATAATTTCCTGTTTTACACCTGCCTCATCCTTTTTACAAAGTATCTCAACAAATGTGTTAAATGAAAATTCCAAATATAGAGCTAATCCTGGCCATCAAGTAGAGATGTGCAATACTGATATTTGTGGATCTTTATGATACAATTCCCATAATACATTTCACTGGAAATATTCCAGGTTTTATCTATTTATTTCCACATTCTGATATAGCTATTTCATCTGATTCCTACCAAGACTACAAACAGATGTAGTAATAATAAAATCATTCTGATATAGCTATTTCATCTGATTCCTACCAAGACTACAAACAGATGTAGTAATAATAAAATATTGAGATCTAGTATTATGTAGGTGAATGAGCTAAGCAAGTCACTATTCATTGTAAAAATAAATGATTATAAACAGAAATTTTGCACTTTTTCCAATTTTGTGATTGAATCTCTTCTTTTCTATGTCTAAGGAATTTTTTATATTGGGGATTATTGTCTGGTTTCCTGTCAGATTGACAGCTCTTTATTTAGATATGTTAACACATGTTTACTCAGTCTCCATTATTTAAAGGAACTTTGCTTTTTTCAGCTCTGATTAATGGACATTATAATTCAGTTTGTAATAATCTTGTTTTCTTCCATTCTGAGTATTAATAGATCACATTAGTTCTCCACTTTGTACTTAATATACCATCTAAACGTAGGTGAGGTATATTACAAACATATTGTTGTGCTGTTCATTTTTCTTTGTGTCCTTCTAGGCCTTGACTTTTAGGAATATGATTCTTGTAGTTAATACACCATTCTTCTACTAAAGTCTTAGAAAAAGCATATAGATTTTGAATTTTTTAAGGTTCTTTCATGCTTGAGCATTATCACTGTAAGTTCTGATTAAAACCACTTGCTTTCTGTAAGGCTGGAGTACCTCGTATCAGACATACCTCCTTTTTACAAATAAAACTGATAAACTCTGTACAAACATAAACACTGTCTGAAGGCACTAGAGAGTGACTAAAAGTATGCAGAAACAAAGAGTTGACACTTGGAAGAAGGGACTATCGCTGGGGAGTTTCCCGTTTTTATGACTTTTTGCTTGAGGACAGGCCCTATAATCAGTGCCACATAGAGTGGGTAATACTAGGTAGAAATTTGCAGTCACCACAGCTGGAAACCGATGGGGAGAACATCCTGAAGAGAGCCACAGAGCCCAAGACCTTTATATAAACTCGGCCCAAATCTCTGGTTGGCCCTGAATTTGTGTGCATAGAGGAATCCAGACAGCCCAGCTAAGGCTAAGAAAAGTGAATGGATATTTTAGCTGTTGCAACAATAGGAGATAGTTTAGAGTTTCAGTTAATCCAGATTATCCTGATAAAAAGTCAATAGGAGTGCAATGAGCACCACCCGAAGGACGGACATATTTGAAACACGGACTTGGTGGGGGGGACCAAGGGCAACATACGTAACCTAAACATCTGTACCCCCATAATATGCTGAAATAAAAGAAAAAGAAAAACAAACAAACAAACAAAAAAAATCAATACTATAAAGAGGAACATAACAGAATCTACAATGTATAACACTCGTAAGGTTAAAGTTAGAATTCAAAATGAGTAGACTATGAAGATAGAAAAATGTGATTCCAACTCAAGAGTAAAGAAAATTAGTGGAGTCTTACCCTGAGATGACCCAGATGTTGGAATTAGCAAACAAGGATTTTATTAAGAAGTCTCAAGGATTTATCCTCAAGGACATAACAGAAAATAGGAAATAGGTAACCCCAGCAGAGAATTAGGATATATGGAAAAATAAATGGAAATTATAGAACTAAAAAATACAATATCTGGAATTAATTTTCTGGATAGGCTTAACAGCAGACTGGAAAAGACAGAAGAAAGAGTAGTTAAAGATAGATCAGTAGAAATTATCTATATGAAAAAGGGAAAAAATTTTTAAAAACCCCTTAGTGACTTGTCAAATAAAAAAGCTCAAATACTTGTCATTGAAACCCCAGAAAGAGAAAAGAGGATGCAGTAGGGAAAAAAAATATTTAAAAAAATGATGGCCCAAAGTCTAGTGAAAGACAAATTTGCAGATTTAAGCTCAAGAAACACCAAGCAGACTTAGGCATATCATAGTCAAATGGCTGGGGGTGGAATAGATAAACTCTTGAAAGCAGAGAAAGTGACACATAACATACAGGGAGGCCAGGTGCGGTGGCTCACGCCTGTAGTCCTAGCACTCTGGGAGGCTGAGGCGGGAGGATTGCTTGAGTTCAGAAGTTCAAGACCAGCCTGAGCAAGAGTGAGACCTTGTCTCTACTAAAGAGAGAAAAATTAGCCGGGCATGATGGCTTTGCCTGTAGTCAAAGCTTTTCAGGAGGCTGAGGCAGGAGGATCCCTTCAGCCCAGGAGTTTGAGGTTGCAGTGAGCTATGATGATGCCACTGCATTCTACCCAAGACAACAGAGTGAGAGACTGTCTCAAAAACAAACAAACAAAAAACATACAGGGAAACAGTATGAATGGCAGCTGATTTCTTATCAGAAATCATGGAGACCAAAAGATAGTAGAAGGAAATATTTAAAGCGATTTAAAAAGAAAACTCTAAACCCAGAATTCATCATTATTAGGTCACACTACAACAGATGTTAAAGGAAGTTCATCAGCAAAAGTCAACTGAAACCAGATGGGAACTTTGATCCATACAAAGGAATGAAGAGAGCAGAAGTCTGATATTCTTCCTGTCAGTCCAGAGCATCCACATTGCTATGAGTTGAAGCAGAAATGGTACTCTTAAGAAATTGGTGTAGGATTCTATGTTTGGCACCTTCTGGGGTAAATTCATGTGTTTGGTTTCTTCCCCAGGGTCTATGTGATCTTATTTGCAGACTGACTTCCACTGTCTCTTTCCAGTTGATTTCTCCTGATATAAAAAATGACACAGGCTTGTTGATTCGGATCAAAGCTAATATCACTGGTTGGTTCCTTGGCATCATCCAGTTTACACCATTTGCACAGAATTAATTTCTAGTGTGACATACAGAAAATAAGCAGTCCTATTTAGCTAAGACCTGTGTTTATCTGTCAAGAGACTCAGGATATTTCACATCCTAAGCAACTTTACCTATGAAATCTGTGAAATGTTTCCACACAAAACTAAGAACATTAGAAAGAGTTGTGTAAGAACCAGCCTCTTTAAGGCATCCTCTTTGACACACGCTGTAACTGTAGAATTTCTCCCATCTAGCTTCTCAGTCTTCACAAATTGTTAAAAAGCTTGGTTCACATTCTTAACTGCTTTGATATCCAGGGTAATGTGTCAGTATTCAGATGTCAAGCATCTGACACTTCTTGGTAATAGAGACACTTTATTTGAGAACTCTAGGACACCTGTCTATATTGTCGTAGCTATTCAGACATGCTTCCTGTACAGCATCTACCACGTATATCATAAATTCGTGTGCATCTTCCTGCTTTTGACTGTTGAAGCATCTAGATAGTGTTTGAATGTCACAGATATCAGTGCCTTAATTACCGTGATTATTGTGAGCCCAAGTAATAGGAGCCTACAGACTCCTTGCTGGCAACAGGTCTTAGAGTGCTCTTGGAACAGCTCTTCTAATGAGCAAGAGGTGGTACGTGTATCACACTCTGCAGTGGTATACATGGAAGTGGTTATCTGTATTCTAGAGCAGCCATTTCCAGTGGATTCTATTGCTTAGTAAAAGAGGAAAATGGGTTTGGGGAAACAAAAAAGCATCCTCTCCCACAGACCATCCAAATATATATTCAGATTCTTCTTACCTAAACTCCCATCCAGTTTGAAGTCAGAATCTCTGGGCAATGTATAAAGTTTTATCCAGCAGGTTCAGATTTCACTACTCATGGTTCAGCAACCAATAAACTAAAAATTATTAGCTACTACCCCACCCCACGTGTCTTAGTTCTGGCTACTATAACAGAATACCATAGACTGGGTGACTTAAATATCAGAAATTTATTTCTCACAGTTCTAGAGACTGGGAAGTCCAAGGTCAAGGTGCCAGCTGATTTGGTTTGTGGTGAGGGCGCTCTTCCTGGTTTGCAGATGGACACCTTCTTGCTGTATATTTGCATGGCAGAGAAAGAGAGGGAGGGAGGAAGTGAGAGAGGAAGTGAATCTCATCTGTCTCTTATAAGGACACTAATCTCATCATGAGGGCTCTATTCTCATGACCTAATCATTTTCCAGACTCCCATCACATTGGGAGTTAGGATTCAACATATGAGTTTTGAGGTGACACAAACATTCAGTCCATTAACACCACCCAATATACAAGGATGGAATAAGAATGGAATAATTCTAATCAAGTTGGGAAAAATACGAAACATAAATTAGTCACTGGGCCATAGCAATTATCATATTCTCCTTAAAAATTATGTAAACCCCGTGGTCTGAAATGAAATAAGTTCCTTGGTTAGCCATTCTGGCAGCTCCTTTGGGAGGAGATTTTAAGTCCATTGACCTCCTTGGCCTCTGGCTGTGTCCTGGTGAATGATCTTACATGATCATTTTTCTCCAAGGCCACATCTGAGTCATTGAAAAGTGTGTCTTTCTTGGTGACTGTGAAACTTTCATAGCTCACTTCCTGCTCTTGAGGGCCTAGGGATTGCTTTAGGCTTTGAACAGGCTTTTGCAGGCTGCACTTTTGGGTTCTTTGGTAATACAATTTACTTAAAAACATGCTAGGCTCTGGAGCTCTCCCTGTTTTCACTCGGTTTCATATTCAAACAACCAAAGCTAAAGATCTAATGTAAATAGTTTTTAAACTTAAAGATTTAGATCTTTTACATCAATGTCCTCTATTCTTGGTCCATCCTTTCCCTTCCAATTTAACAGCAGTTACGCTAACGCCATCTGAAACAATAGGCTTAGTTTGAAAAGGCCATATCTGTAATCTGATTTTTGCCTATGAGTTGGCTACCATTGTCTTGCAAAGAAATAAATAAAAGACTTGGGATGTAGTCTTATCTCATACTAAGATTATTCCTTAGCAACCATCTCCTACCACTGCTGCAGTTTTGGGTACAGAACCTGTTGACATTTTTAAAAATTGGTAATAAATTCACGTGGTTCAAAAATCAAACAATAATAAAACTTATACAGTAAAAATTATTTCCACCCCTTCCCTTGATGTGTCTATTCTCAACTCTCATAAGTGACGAATTTTAAAAGTTTATTACTTATCTTCTAACATATATTTATGCATATGTAAGTCTATACCAACTTGAAATCTTTTCTATCAGTTTTTATACTGTTTTCTACCTTGCTTTTTCACTATATAATACATTTTAGGGACTACTTCTTGCCAGTACACAGAGTACTTTATTATAGCTTCGTAGTATTTATGTAGATAATGTGGTGTATTTAACCCTATTGATGGACATTTGAGTTGTTTCTCATCTTTCACTAATGCAAATAATACCACAATGAATATAACCTTGTATGTATGTTATTTTTTAGGGTGCAAGTAAATTCCAAGAATTTGGCTGGGTCAAAAGGTAAATGCATTTGTAATATTGGTAGGTATTGCTGAATTGCTCTGAATAAGAATTTGAATTCCTACCAACTATATTTTAGAGTGCCTCATTTTCTAGCAGGGTATGTTGTCTAACTTTGGACTTTTACCAATCTGATATATAAGGAATAGTATCTCAGTGTTGCTTTAATTCACATTTATCTTATGATAGGTGAGGTTGAGCCATTTATATTTCTTTTCCTGTCAATGGTTTTTTGTCCAGTTTTCTATAAAGTTGTACTTTTATTAGTATCCATTTTAGTAACTTTTTATATAATAGGGATATTATAAAAAGATATCTTTTTGATTGAAATATGAGTTGTAAACATTCTTTCCTAGTTTGTCACTTGTTTTGTGATTTTGTTCCTGGTAAATTTTGGCCATGAATAAGTTTTTTTTTTTAATTTTTACATACCTAATTTTATTGATCTTCCATAGCTTTTGGATGTTGACTTATAATTAGGTTTTCCATATTCAAGCTGTATAGAGTTAATGTAACAGGCCTTAGACGGCTATTGTTAGAAAGGCCTGCTTGCAAAGTTGGCCCTTGCTGGTGTTTGGAAACTTGGCTGGTACACAGTTCCCTATACTTACGTGAAACTTTCCCTAAATGATAAAGGTGTCTTGCTGTGCCTAAACTGTTGGTATAAGCAGTGTGATTGGTTTATGCTAAAAAACTGCTTTTCTTTTGGGAGTCTGGAATTCTGGTATGTACAAGGCTGAGGAGGCATACAAGACCAGTTCTCATTAAAAATCTTGGGCACTGAGTCTCTGATGAGTTTCCCTGGTAGACAACACTTCCCATGTGTTGAAACAATTTATTACTGGAGAAATTAGACATGTCCTGTGTGACTCCACTAGGAGAGGACTCTTAGAAGCTTGTACCTAATTTCCTTTGGACTTAGCCTCGTGTGTCTTTTTCTTTTGCAGTTTTTGCTGTTTATCTTTTTGCTGTAATAAATCATTACCATGGGTACAACTGTGTGCTTAGTTCATTGAGTCTTCCTAGCAAATTCTCAAACCTGGGAGTTATGATGGAATTTACATATTTTTTCTCTTGTTTTTTTTAAAAAAAGACTTTATTTTTTTAAAGCAGTGTTAGATTCACAGCAAAATTGAGAGGAAGGTACAGAGATTTCCCCTATACTCCTGACCTTGACACACGCATGACCTTCCCCATTATCAATATCCCACATCAGAGTGGTATATTTGTTAACAGTTGATGAACCTGCATCAGCAAATCATAATCACCAAAGTCCATAGTTTAGGGTTCACTGGTGGTGGTGTACATTCTGTGTGTTTGTACAAATGAGTATCCACCATTACAGTATCATATGTGGTATTTTCACCACCCTAAAAATCCTCTGTGCTCCGCCTATTCATCCCTTCCCCTCATGTTTTCTTTAGGAACTTTGATGGGTTTCTGTATTTAGATGTTGGAGCAACATTTATATTCATAAATTAACTTAGAATTTATATGTTTATGAGGTTGAATCTATCTAGTCTAGAATATGTTTTAAAGGTTTTTATATATTTCTTAAATTTATTCTTAGTATTTACTCATTTTGTTTCTGTTGTGACCGGGGCCGTTTCTATCTTCTAATTGTTTGTATGTAGGAAACCTAGTGATTTCTGTATATTAATTTCCCCCCACTATTTTACTGAATTATGTTACTATTTGTAGTAGTTTTTTCATTTGATTCCCTTGGGTTTTCAAGCTGTGTAATCATCAATAGTTTTACTTACCTCTTTCTAATTGCTGTGCCTTTTATTTTTGTATCTTGTATAATAGCATTATTAAGACCTTCAGTACAATAGTAAATAATAATGGTAGCAGTGGGTATTTTTTACTTTGTTTTGATTTTAGTGAGAATGCCTTTCGTATTTCCAGTAAATCTGATGATAACTTTTGGCTGGGATAGATGTATTTTATCATGCCAAGGAAGTATCCATCTATTTCTATTTTATTGAGGCTTTTTTTCCAGTTCTTAGATTTCCTTTTTTGTTTGTTTCTGTATCTCTGCTGAGACTTCCCATTTCTTTGCTGATATTTTCATGCATTGTAAATATGTTTAGCTTTACTTCATTAAGGATGGTTATATTTATTAGTGGCTTAAATTCTTGCCCATTAGATCCAATATCTGGTTCATCTTGGGTTTGGGCTCAATTTATTTTCTCTTAAGAACGTTCAATATTTTTGGTTATTTGTATACTAGGTGATTTTGGATTGTTTCTGGGACACTATGAATGTTAATTGTGGATGATTCTATTATTTTTCTCTGATAAGTGTGGTTTCCTTTGTAAGCAATTTTCTTGGCTGAGATTTTACTGTAAACAGTGTTTTTTGTGTGGCAGCTCCAGTCTGTTCAGATATTTTGTTTTTGTCTGGCCTGTTTTAAATTTGTTCTAAGCATCACGGTTCAGGTATTAGATGTGGGTAGGCCGACTTTGGGGACCTCCTCTCTGATTTGTGCTCATCCAGGATTCTCCTACTCTTTCAGCATTCATGGCTTTCTTGTCAAAACCACACGGGGTTTCAGCCTGGGTCTAGCTGCTCGTAGCACAAAGATCCAATTATTGAGACAACAAGGGTTGCAAAGGAAGAAAGGAATTTTTTAATATGAAAGATCTTGTTGGGAGAACGGAGAAGCTGCTTCAAATCCAACTCCCTGACTACTAGAGATCATGGGCTTTTTAAGGAGGGGCCACCTTCCTTGGGGCAGGTGGTGGTACATTGGGGGCAGGTGAGTCTTGGGGCAGGAAGTCTGCCCAGAGGCCTTAGAATCTCAACTCCTTTGTCTTGCAGAAAACCCACCATTTCTAGGTAGCAGCTCAAAAGGTCAAATAGTTAAGGGAGAGGATTATTAAAAAAATATATCGGGGTCATTGAAATTTGTTCATAGAGCCAGTTACAGCGTAATAGCTTCTTTTTTTCTAGTTCCCCAAATCACAAAGAGTTTTTCCATGCAAGGCCCCCACTGCTGCTGTGTACTCACTGTTGGCTTGTACATGGCCCAGGGTTAAAAGCTGCAGAAACAGGAATTTACTTGCGTATCCCTGTCTCCTTTCCTCTGAACTATCACGAACTCCTCTCCAGAGTCTTTATCTGTTCACTCTCCAGGATCTTCAGGTAGTTGCTTTCATTTTGTCCAGGTCTTTCTAGATTTTTGCAGGGGGAGGAGAGGAGATCATCCTATAGTATCTTAGCAAGTCATACCCAGAAGTAGAACCTCTCACATTCATCAAGTGTTGTTTTAAATCAAGAATGGTGGTTGGATTTTATCAAGCACCTTTTCAGAGTCTATGGACATGATCAGGGTTTTTTTTTTTCCCCTTTAACTATATCTACAGGATGTATTGTGTAGTTAGATTTCCTGATTTTGAACCATTCTTGTATTCCTGGAGTACAACTCACTTATCACTCTTTTTTTTTTTTTTTTCGAGACATAGTCTCACACTGTCTCCTAGGCTGGAGTGCAATGGCGTGATCATAGCTCACTGCAGCTTTGAACTGCTGGGCTCAGGAACTCCTGGGCTCAAGTGATCCTCCTGCCTTAGTCCTACTCACGAGTAGCTGGGACTACAGGCACACACCACCATGCCTGGCTAATCTTTCTTATTGTTTTATAGAGACAGGGTCTTACTATGTTGCCCAGGCTGTTCTCAAACTCCTGGACTCAAGCAATCCTCCCACCTTGGGCTCCCAAAGTACTGGGATTATAGGCATGAGCCACCACACTTAGCCTGAAATGGAATGATTTTTAAAAATATTCTCCATTTCTGTGGTTAAGTTTCCTTTATCATGTCTTCACTTATATTTTTGTAGCTTGTTTATCTATTTTGCATAACAAACAATCCTAAAAATCAGTAGCTTAAAAAAACATTTTATTTGCTTATAATGCTGTGGAACCGGAACTCGGGCTGGGTCTCACCCAGGTAGTCATGCTCCACACAGTATCATGGTGTTACGGCAAGTGTCAGTGACCAGTCCCAGGGGAATAACCGAGCGGCACGCAGAGAGTTGGAGAGTCATTGTTTAATCTCTTAACGCCAGCGGGCCCAGAGTAGACAAGTCTCCAAATTCTGAGCACCTCTTCTGGGTTTTTGTCAGGTTTTATACTCTTTTTTTGGGGGGCGGTTACTCTTAACAAATCACACACAAGTATAAATGATTAACCAATTAGCAAAAAGATTTAAAAGTTATCCAATAAACAATAATTCTTATAAGTAGTAGAATTATGATAGGCTTATAACAAACATTAGAATCATGATAGGCTTATAACAAATATTATAATCATGACAGGCTTGTAGCTTTGTTCAACTGTTCTGTGGTTTTAGCTTGCAAGGCTGACAGGTGTCAGTGTCTACTTTAGCTGCTTTGTGGTTTTAAGCAGAATCAGCACAGAAATTCCCCTAGTATGCATGGAAATTTCCCTAACAATGAGGCTACATTCAGCCCCCAGGAGCAATTTCCTCACTGTACTTCCAGCCTGTAATAAGACAGTCTCCTTACTGGCCCTTAGGTCTCCACCCACTGCCTGGTCCAAACTCCAGTGCCACACTTTGTAGGTTTCAGTTATACCAATACCCTACTTCTAGGATTATCTATTTCTGTGTAACATACTGATGTAGGGGGTATCCCAAGGAAGGGAGGAAAGCCCCCTGACCTTGGCAAGTGTGTTCTTGGCTTCACGCAGGAAAGAATTCAAGAGCGAGCCAACTAGTGACAAGAAAGTTTATTGAGAGATACGGACAACAAATCCTATTCCACAGGCAGAGTAGAGGTCCTCCCCCAAGCAGGAGGGAAACCCCTTGTCGGGCAGTGGTAACACTTTTAAATGTTCAAAAACCCTATTGGGGAACAGCCATATGTGACTAACATTGATTGTCTTGATGACCGTCAGTCCATAAAGGTTAATCAGAACCTGCTGTCACAGAAAAGTAAGCACGAACAGTTTATAAGGCATCTGGCTTAGTAATTTATCCATCCCGGATGGTCCTGGGCCAGAGACTTGCTGGCGACTTCTTTGTTCATGGTGGTCAGGGTCTGGTATCGGACAAAATGGCTGCACTCAGGCTCTGTCGACCTTCTTTTTCTGCCTTATCCCTACATTAATACTATCCCAAAACTCAGTGGCTTAAAACAACAGTCAGTTCTGTTGATTAGGAATTCCCGTATTGGCAAGGGTTACTCATGGAGCCTTGTTCAGCTGGGTGTTTGGCAGGGTCTGGAAGATCTAATGTGGATTCAGATCTCTCCCAAGAGGAGAGTCAGACTTCATACGCGGAGACCAAAAGGGAGTATTTCAATAGACAAAGGTGAAAGCTATAGATCTGTTAATACCTAATTTTAAAAATTATGAAGCATCATCTACCACATTCTGCTTGTCAAAACAAATCATAGGGCCACTCACATTCAAGGGGACGGGAAATAGAACCCACTACTCAGTGAGAGAAGTGACAAAAAAAATTGTGGCCATCTTTAATCCACCACAATGTGCTTTTTCCCAAGTTTATTTCATTTTACTTTACTGAGATCCAGCTCTTGGATTTATGTCTTGGTTTCACTTTTTTCTGTTTTCTAATGCATTTATTTCTGCCTTCATCTTTATTAATTCTTCCTTTCTATTTACCTTGGAATTATATTCTTTTAAATCAAGATGTCTTATTGACTTGTTTTCATTCTTTCTCTCCTATTGTGAGTATTTAGAACTAATGAACATTGCTATGAAGGTTGCATTAGCCGTATCCCATAGGTTCTAATATTTCTTGTTTTCAACAAGTGCTACAATTCTGCTCTTCATTTCCTCTCTGACTCAAGGAATTTCCAGTGGAAAAACCTTTTATTTTTCACTTTTGTTTTTTATTCCTATTTTTTTCCTGAAATGTTATCAGAACGGTATCTGTAGTTTTGTTTTTTGGGGGTTTTTTTGGTGGTATATTTAGTCAGTATTTTTTACTATTCCTTCCGCATTGATATGGAAGAACTATACTTTTTCTATGGTGAAGAATTTAATGTGTCAATCAGATCTTTCTTAATAATGTTATTTGGTTCTATATTCTTATATATATTTTATACTTTATCATGGACTGTGAGAAATAAAGTTGTCTACTATTATGTTTCTTTCTTTTCCTTTATCTACTATAGTTTATACTTAATGATTATTGCTGCTGTGTTATTTGCTATAAAAATATTAATAACTGTTAGGTCTTCATGTGCATTAGAACTTTTAGCATTATGAAGTAGCTTTTTTGGTCTAATTTAATGCTTTTGGCCTGAATTTTACCTTGTCTAATGTTAATATCATGATTCCTGATCTTAATCTTTCTCCAATCTTTCATTTTCTACCTTTCTGAATTACTTTATTCTAGATATATATGTCTAATATATATCTAAATATATATATGTCTAATGCAGCATAGAGTTGAATTTTGTGTTGTGAGCCAATATGAGCATTTTTTCTTTGAAATTCCTTTATATTTATTGATGTGACATGTGATGTTACATACAACATGACATAGTTCTGTTGTGTTGTTTTATTTTCGTCATCTTTCAGAAGCCCTCCCCCATTTCTTTAGATAGCATGCATCAGTTCCCAACTATGAACAGTGATGAAAAAGAGCAGGTATCTTTTCTCCTGCTTCTCTTCCACCCTTCAGTTTTATACAATAATTTTATTTTAAAAAATCCTTAATGTGCTCATCCTTTTATAGTACTTGATATTACATCATTAAATTATATGCTATGACTACCAGTCAATGTATACTTTAACACTCAGTCTTCACTCTACCTTCCATTTTCTTTATTCCCTTCCCTTCCCAATTTTTGTAAAATATAGAATTTCTACTCTGTTAGGATATATAACATTTTCATTCTGTTTTGTCACCCCATTCCTTCATTTGTGTTAGTCTTTGTTCTATAGTTACATATGATCTTGCTGCCTGTCCTTTGGCCAGTGTGTGTCTTGATTTGCTGAAGTGTGTCTTCTAGCTGCCTTCCACAAGGAGGGCTCATAGGTTCAAATTCCCTCCATGTTCCCGCACACTTGCACGTTTATACTTATGTCGTATTCCTTCCTCTACTCCTTGGTTCCTTCAGAGGCCACTGCAGTAGGAAAACTTGTTCCTGCAAGTCAAAGTGAGCCCTTTGCCTCCAGGAAGCATTTTCAGTGGTGTGCACTGAGCTCTACCATCACTGGCCTTCTCGATAAACCCCAGAGCTCTTACTGTGTAGCTTCTGCCCAGTCCCAGCTGCTTTTAACACTTCTCACACATGTTTTAGAATATATAGATTACATCTTTTCAAATAGTATAGGGAGGAAAAGGAGACATTTCTACTTCTTTTAAGGGCATTTTGTAGAAGTTGGAAGTTATACCCATCACGTTCCTCAACTCTATTGTTTGGAACCTACTCACATGACCTTACCTCATTAGAAGTGGGACTGAGAAGTGCAGTCTTTAGTTTTTGTAGCCCCGTGCCTAGCTAAGGATTTTGTAATTGGACAAGAGAAAAGATAAAAAGGATAACAGGAATTGAGGGGACATCTAGCAGTTTCTGCCATATCCCCACTCTTTTATTCAACATAAGGAGCATTGTGTAAAAATACACATACGTTCATGCATCACTTGGTAGGAACACATTCTGAGAAATGCATTGTTAAGTGATTTTGTCATTATGCTAACATCATAGAGTGTACTTACACAAACCTAGATGGTGTAGCCTACTACCCATCTATGCTACACTGCGTGGCCTGTTGCTCCTAGGCTACCAACCTGTACAGCATGCTACTGTACTGAATACTGTAGGCACTTGTAACACAGTGGTAAGAATTTGTGTATCTGAACATATCTAAACATAGAAAAGGGACAGTAAAAATATGGAATAAAAGATTAAAAATGGTACATCTGTATAGGGTACTTACCATGAAGGGAGATGCAGGATTGGAAGTTGCTCTGGGCGAGTCAGTGAGTGAGTGGTGAGTGAATGTGAAGGCCTACTGTCGACTTTATAAACACTGTACACTTAAGCTACACTAAATTTATTTTAAGAAGTTTCTGTCTTCAATAGTATTAATAAATTAACCTTAGCTTACAGTCACTTTATAAGCTCTTTAATTTTTTCAGCTTGTCTCTTTTGTAACAACATTTAGCTTAAAACGCTAAACACACTGTACAGCTGTACAAAAATATTTTCTTTCTTTATATC
>NW_012149419.1:1816481-1833436 GCF_000956105.1 Propithecus coquereli
TTTTTCTATGTATTTTTAGTTGTCCAATTAATTTCTTTCTATTTTTAGTAGAGACGGGGTCTCGCTCTTGCTCAGGCTGGTTTCGAACTTCTGAGCTCAAGCAATCCGCCCGCCTCGGCCTCCCAGAGAGCTAGGATTACAGGCGTGAGCCACCGCGCCCGGCCTCCATTGTCATCTTATGAGGTCACTGTCATACGTACAGTACGTTCTTGACTGAAACGTCATTATGCGGTACATGTCTATTTAAATAATGAATAATAACATGTATAACATTGGTAAGGATTAAAGGGTGGATGTGAACTTTTCAAGATAGAATATGCAATATTCGTTCTTTTCTAACTGTGATCTAAATTGAGAAGTCTTAGTTATCTATAAAATCATCCTTAAGACTGTCTACACACCTGATGGGTGCAGGGTGCACCGTCTGGGGGATGGACGTGCTTGAAGCTCTGACTCGGGTGGGGCAGAGGCAATATATGTAATATAAACATTTGTACCCCGTAATATGCTGAAATAAAAAAAGACTGTTTAAATTCTTTTGAAATTGCTGAACTTCCCTTTAGTAGTATGAATATAGTCATTATTATCCAAGTCTAGCTAAATATATAAGGACCTTGACTTATATAACTTCATTATTTTCTATGAGTTGTGAGGTAGTTCTTGGTTACATGCAAATGATCCTCAGAGGATTAATGCTGTGGTCATTAGTAAGTATTACTTAGTAGTAGAAATTAATTTATTAGAACTGACTGAAGTCTCTAAGGGATATAGGGGGCAGAGAGTGATCTGGAACATGGGACCTTGCCTGGATATCTCTGCACTAGGATGTCCTAAGTACCTTTGAAGACTTGGCTCTGGGTGCCACGTGGCAACAGAAAACTGAAAAGTGAGGTGAAAGGACACCAGAGGAAACCTTGAAACACTTTACCCTTTTGCATGGAAATGCCATAGATTATGCCTGACATTCAAAGTGAGTGTACCCTTCCTTATACTTTCTATTGCTTTGCTATATTTGATTACACATGTTGAATATCCCTTATCCAAAAGTCTTGAGACCAGAAGTGTTTTGGATTTTGAACTTTTGGATTAGGGATACTCAATCTGTATCAAATAACATCAGTAAAAAAAAATTCCCTCAAGAAAAAATTGTATCTGTTTTGAATTTATCCAGTATTTTTCAACCCATACCCACTATTTCTGCTTTCACTAATTTCCATTTTCCCTCTTATTATCCTCTAGAATCTAGACATTTTAGAAACACTGACAGTTTCTTGTGCGCTTTGTAAAAATTCCTTGAGATGCTTTCTTTTCACTTTATTTTTGTTCTGAAACTAACTTGTTTTACTACTGAACATGGTGTTTTGGTTTTGTTTCGTTTTTTGTAAGAGACAGTATCTCACTCTGTTGCCCAGACTGGAGTCCAGAGTGCAGTGGTACAGTCACAGCTCACAGCAACCTCAAACCCCTGGGCTCAAATAATCCTCCTGCCTCAGCCTCCTGAGTAGCTGGGACTACAGGTGCGTGCCACCATGCCCAGCTAATGTTTTTATTTTATTTTTTGTAGAGATGAAGTCTTGCTGTGTTGCCCAGGCTGGTCTTAAACTCTTGGCCTCAAGCAGTCCTTCTGCCTGGGCCTCCCAAAGTGCTGGGATTACGGGTGTGAGCCACTATGTGCAGCCTGTAGATCTTTTTGAAGCAAAATTCTTTCTTGTGTATGTATTTTGAACATGATATAAGATTGTCAGGTGAAAAATAGTAAAAACAGTCAATAAAAGTCAGATAATATTTTAGGTACCCACAAACATTTTTCAGGAAACAATTATAAATTAGTTGACTTATCAGTAAAATAATTTTTTTTTTTTTTTGAGACAGAGTCTCACTCTGTTGCCTGGGCTAGAATGCCGTGGCATCAGCCTAAATCACAGCAACCTCAAACTTCTGAGCTCAAGCAATCCTCCCTCCTCGGCCTCCCAGAGTGCCAGGATTACAGGAGTGAGCCACCATGCCCGGCCAGTAAAATAATTTTGAAAGTCTTTCACATGATAGCTATGAGATTTATAAGCTAATACTAAGAAAAAAGCCTAAATTACCATTTGCAGTGCAATTTTAGCTGAGCTCTTTGTTGTTTGTCTCATTTTGTTTTAATAAGAATTAAAGTTACTGAGAATGGGAATAAATACATAGGAGGCAAGAAAAATATGAAAGAAATAATGTAGGAAATTTATTTTGAAATACAAAAAACTAAATATTAAAATGCAATATATTCAGTTTTGTTGATCTTTTCTATAAGTTAAGCTCTTAACATAATATCTAAAAAATGAAATGTATCACAGTTGGGTGCGTAGTGAATGATCTTTGTTGTCAGCCTTTTCTTTTGTCAGCATTTTACTGGTCTGATCTAATACAGTCATTATTAAAACAGGAAATGTAACCTTTTCAATAAAATGTAACCTTTTAAACCAGATTTTAATTTCAGCTGTTTTGATCTTGACAAATAACATTTCCAAGTGGCACCAAGATAAAATTATCTGTTTGTGTTTTTCCTCTTAAAATCCACATCACTAAAACAGCCCAATTACAAAGAAAAAGAAGAGTCAAAATCCACTCAATTTGGAGTTAAGAAAAGAATAATATGAACAGTTGTGCTGATAGAAGCAAAACTATTACTGCCTAACTATAGCTAATACTGAGCAGCTCTGCTGTTATTCAGGTGTCAGCATTTCTATTATGGGCTTACGTCGTAGTTATAAGAATTTGCTATAATTTATAGTCTGGAATAAAGCATGCTATTGGTTCTGAACTTCACCTGAGAGCCTTAACACAACAGGAAGAAAATATAGCACAAGTTTTAAATATCCGCCGGTCACATTATTTAGCTTTTTACTCACTTAAAAAAAATTATATGTAGCTATCTAAAACGTTTTAAAGAAATTTCATAAAACTGAGTAATTATTATATATCTTCATACATTTTTATATATATAGCATCATTTTATATTCAGATACTCTATACATATATTATTTATTCCAGTTTTACACCTAAAGTTTAGAACTCCATTATACAAACCAGACTTTTGGTTAGTGTGTCAAAATCTACATTATCCCTTTCTCCATTTATTTATTTATTTCCTTCTCAGACTTCCCCTACTCAAACCATTCATAAAATTAGGAAAGCAGCAAGCAGTCAGGCCACAGCTCTTATTGAAGAATTTACTGGATTGTGTATTTGTTCATAAACATTGTTGAGCACCTTGATATGCCAAGTGCTTTGAAATACATTGTCTCATTGGATTGGCCCAAGATTCCAGTTAGGTAGGTATGAGAATATAAGTTCAAGTAACTTATTTCAGGCCATTGGCCCTTTCTGCTACCACACACTGGCTTACCTTTGTGTGCGTAAGACTTCTCTGAGGAGTACATATTCTAATGTCTGTCCAAGAAAAAGGTACTTGTCATCAGGACCAATTGTGAACTAGCAGAAATTTATCTTTTTTTGCCTCTTTTTCTGTCATGATTCTTATCCTTATACTGTGTATTCTTTCCACTGCTCTTTCTTTCTGTTCTTTCTGAAAATCTCCATTCACTTTGAGGTACAAATGTCAGTGTAGCTTAACATCTTACTTTTCTCAGAAATATTGGCATTTTAACTTTTTCTACAGAAAGAGAATTGAGAGGAGAAGCAGAATCTTACAGTTCCAACTGTCTAGCTATTAGGAAGTCTTTTACCTACATTTCATCAAGCTGCCATTTGTTAAATTTGTTATGTCTAATCCAAATAGATTTTACTAATATGTCACTTTGTTCTTTGTAAGACAAAAGGAATTTCAGTTGCTTTATTGCTTGACATCTATTTTTCAAGTATTTTTGAGATTATTTTCCTGTTCCAATGCAGTGAACAAGTTGTAGAAATTAACGCATGGAATACTGTGATTCTGAAAGAAATTACATTTTTAATTTTATATTTTTAGTCATTAAAGGTAGGATGGTAGATTGAAGAAATTTCAAAAGTATGATTCTTTACTGTTAAAGTTTGATCCAGGGTAATTTGTTTTATTATGACTTTTGTCTTACCTTCATTTTTCATGCATAGTATGTTTTTAAAAATATGTTTGAAGATCAGTGTCTAAAAGTTGTTGGTGAGGTGGTATAATGTACCTTAAGAGACCTGTAAAATATCATAAAATCCCACATATGATAGCATAGTTGCTGTTTTCTTTTATGGTGGCAACCCAATTGAGGTGTAAGAATCTTTCCAGGCTCAGGTCAGTCTTCCTGGTGTTAAAGGATAATTTTTTTAAAGATAAAAACATGATCTCATACAAATATAAATGAACCTGTCAAAGATTTTATTTAACTCGTTAATTAGTGAGGGAACCAGTAAGATATTACAACCAGTGCAAAAGGGAATTCAAGCAAAAGATGCATATGCAGACAATCAAGAATGGTGAAAAGAATTTACAAATTGATGTAAAACTGATCAACATCTACAGGTCAATAATTAGTTGTATTCCACCAGGTAAAATTCATCTGTATTTCTGTAGAAAGGAATCATTTGCACTACTGTACATTTTCTACAATTCACAGAGTTGTAAAATAGCTTAAAGACAAGAAAGGATGCAGGCCCCTATAAAATCAGATAATTCAGAAGGGTGCATTGGACAGGATACCTAGTAATCTTTTAGAAAAATTTTTGTCCATTTCAAAGTCTTTCATAATTTTTCCTAACAGTCTCCTCCTTTGTGATTATACTAATCTCAAACATTATTCTTGATCACAAAAAATGCTGGGATAGCCTTATATAGGTAGAAGAAGAATATTAATTACATATATAGGTCACCTGGAGGTTGGTTTTGTGAATTTGAGACATTTAGTATTGAACGTCTGTGAAGGTAAAAAAATTAATTTCTGCCTGAAAGTTTTCATAAGAAATCTTGGAATAAAGTTTTAAAAGCATCTGTCATTTGCTGTCCTGAGGCTAAAAAACCAAACCTAAGAAACTCTTTTCACTAGATTTAACCTGTATCTACAAATTCAGGTGAGTTCCTCTTATCTTGAAATCCTCCAAATTTACTAAGGTTCCTAGCCTGCCAGTGACTTCCTTATTTATAAAGCTAGGGCCCATAAGCTAGGCACCAGGCCAGGTTTACTGAGGGGGCTTTGTAGATATTGGATCCGTAAGTAAAGTCAACCTAGTTCTGTAAAAGTAGCTTGTTTTACCTAATTCAATGAAAATCATACTCAAATATGATAGTCTAGGTAAGGACTTGATTTCCCAAATGGTTGGCCCAGTTTTATCTTACTAAAAAGGAGAACAGATTCTTATTGAACATATGCAAATAACTACATTGACATGAAAAGTAAGGAGACTCAAGAGTTTCTGAATTTGGGAGTCAGGGGCTATTCGATGAGAATCAGATATCATTTCAAATTTTTTTTTCAGTTTACAAAAGCAGTTCTTACTAAATTTTTATGGGATATAGATAGCTTTAGAAGAAAGACAAAGTTTTTTTAATACCAGAAAAATTGATCATTAAAATATTAATATTAACAATAATCTAAACAAATAGCCATAATAAATTTTCCTTTATCAGTTCACTCAGTCCTTTGTTCATAGTGATTTTGGGTTACCAGTCTCCTGTCATGAAGCTATCTGCTTCTGAACTATAAAGAATCCTGGAAATCCTCACTTGGTTCATTGGTTTTGTATGAAAATTGTATAAACAATGTCATCTCACAACCTTGTACCCAGTATTCTATTCTTGGAAGAATTAAAAGATTGCAGTATCAGTCTCTAAGAGTGATGTCAGAAAGATGGCAGAAGAGAACATCCCCCATCATCATTTCACCAACAAAACTACAACTAGAATCTATTAAAGAAACAAGAATACCACCCTAATTACACCAGGACTTGAGAAGCAGAGAAACCCCCTAGTCCCACAGAATTGAGAGAAACTGCAACTATTTAGAGAAACAGTCATTTCAGACAGTGCCATACTCTCCCCTAAGGCAGCATGACACCACTCACAGAGAATTTTCCTAGACCTATGGTTGCCGAGGTGAGAGGAAAAACTTGGAGGTGTATGTTCAATCTCCCCACTGGTCTGGGAATCTTCACAGGAAACCCACTCCACTCCTGTCCCATGGAAACCATTGGGAGTATCATGAGGGCTAGAATACCTGGGGTGAATTGAGGACAAACAGTGGGGTACTGAGCAACTGGCACACTGGTACCCAGTGCTCTGGTCAGAGGGGGCACCATGTTGAAGAGACTGCCTGGCACTGTAGTGCCACAGGGACATAATCCATGGGAAGGCTCAAATCTCTAGCCATATTTTCCACAAAGCCCAGGTGCTCCCATGGAGTCCTCCCCTGACTCAGAAACAACTAAAAAATAGCAATTAAGTTCCAGCACCTGCTTAAGTCTTCCCTAGTCTAGAAAACTGACAGGGCAACAGTGTAGTTCTAGGGCAGCAGTTAAGCTGTGGTGCTCACTATAAATCTTCCCCAGACCAGGAAACAATGCAGAGCAGTGATTTAGTTCCAGAACAGCGTTTAAGTTCCAGTGTTCACTGTAAGTCTTCCCCAGACTGGCAGACAACCACAGGGTAATGAGTTAGTTCCAGTGTAGTGTTTTAGTTCTGGTGCTCACTGTAAGTCCTCCCTAGAATAAGAAGTGACAACAGGGCAGCATTTAAGTTCCACTGCAAAGAAATAAAAGTCTAAGAAGGGGCCAAGAAGTGCATTAGAAGTAGCTTGCACAATGCTGCTCTCATGGAGAGTATCGAAAGTGGCGAATAGATGTTCACCTTCAGATTGATCACCTAAGAGAGAGCATTGGGAATTAACAGAGAGGTGATGGGAGGCACCTAAAGTGGAGAGGGAAGTGGGATGACCCACTAAGCAGGATCAGAAGACCTAGGGAAGGTGCCCACATGTGGGGAAGGGATAGAGAGAATCCTGGGACTCCATACTTTCCCTGGGGACATTGCAAACAGAGCTGTGGAAGGGCCCTTTCACCTCAGCAGGCTTGCGGACCAATACAAAGACTTGACTGGAGGTTGTAGAGTGGCATTGATCTGGAAAGAAGGCGCAGCTGGCTTCCGAACTCCAGGCACTGCAACTATCACCATTTTGGGCTCTCAGACCCAGAGTGCTGCATCTACCCAGGGGGTCAGCTCCAAAGCTGCCACCTCCCCCTTGCCCCTGCCAGGTAGAGGAGGGAGCAGGGAAGTTGGGTGCACCCTGTGGGCAGATGCTGCATACCCTCACCACTGCCGGGGGACCTAGGCAGAGCAGGCACCCATGGACCTGGCGCCTGTGCCAAAGCCTGGGTGGCCCTGACAAGCCACACTTTCCATGGGACCTGAGAAGTACACATGCCCATGGTCCTCAGTGCCTGCTGCCCATCCTTTAGGCAGTACAGCTGCTGCTGACTGGGAAACCCTGCTGTGGACAGACCTGGGAAGGGTGAATGCCTATGCAGCTGCTGCCACTGGACCTGGGCAGACTACCTGTTGCAGGCCCACCTTGCCACAGGCCTGCCCTGCCATGGTGGCCCTGTGACAACCATAGGGGAGCAGGAAGCCACAGAGAACAGCAGTGTGAAAGGCTCACGGGGCTTCTTCCCCTCACCTTCCTGGTGTGTCTTCTAGAGTAGGACTCAAGCATGTCATCCAGGGACCTCTCCCTCTCTTAACCAAGCAACAGAGGTCCCAGCAGAAGAGAGCAGGTGTACTACAAAGCTATCTGTTTTGAGCTGAGAGAAGTTCCAAATGAGAAGGATACCAGGTTGAGAATTTTGACAACATGAAAAAACAGGCTGTCTTGACACCCCAAAAGAATCATAATAGCTCTCCATCAGTGGACTCCAAACAAGACAAAATTGTTGAAATGTCACATATGGAATTCATGGATGTCACATATGGATGGGAAGTAAGATCAATGGATTGATGAAAAAATTGAAAGCAAACATAAACAAACCAAAAAAATAATTCAGCACATGAGTGAAAAACTCACTGAAGAGATAGATAATACAGGAAAATATAACAGAACTTCTGGAAATGAAACAGTCATTTCGGGAATTTCAAAATAGAAAGTTTTAACAACAGACTAGACCAAGCAGAAGAAAGAATTTCAGAGCCTGAAGACAAGGCTTTTGAATTAACCCAGTCCAATCAAAAAAGAAGAAGAATGAAGTATCAATCCAAGAAATGTGGGACTGTGTAAAGCAAATGAATATAGGAATCATAGGTATCCCTGAGGGAGATGAAGAAAAAACAAAAAGCATGGAAAACCTATTTGAGGGAATAATCAAGGAAAACTTCCCTCATATTGCTAGAGATTTAGACATCTAGATACAAGATCATCAAACACCTAGAAGATTCACGGCAAATAGGAATTCACCATGCACTTAGTCATCAGTGTGGGCAAAGTAGTAGTGAAAGAAAAAAACCCTAAAGCTGTGAAGTGAAAGCAACAAGTTACTTACAGCGGAGAACCCATCAGACTAACAGCAGACTTCTCAGCAGAGACCTTACAAGCCAGAAGGGATTGGGGGTTTTAGTCTTCTTAAAAAGAATGACTGCCAGCCAAGAATTTTGTATCCTGCAAAACTAAGTTTCATAAATGAAGGAGAAATAAAGTATTTTTTATATGAGCAAACACTAAGGGAATTTGTCACTACTAGCCCTGCCCAACAAGAAATGCTTAAAAGTGCTCTATATATGGAACGGAACAATCAATACCCACCAGTATAAAATGACCTGAAAGCTAAAACTCACAGCTCTTACAAACCATCAACACAAGGGAGAAAAAAAACCAACTAGTTAAGAAAAACATGATGACCGGAACAGTACTGCACTTATCAGTACCAGCATTGAATGTAAACAGTCTTAATGCCCCACTGAAAAGATACAGACTGGCTGAATGAATTAAAACAAAAGAAAACTAAACTAAAAACCCACAACCCAAATATTTGCTGTCTCCAAGAAACCCATTTAACTCACAAAGATTCTCGTAGACTCAAGGTAACAGGGTGGAAAAAATATTCCATGCAAATGGAAACCAGCAGAGCAAACAGAGTACCAATTCTCATTTGCATAAAATTGACCTTAAATCAACAATGGTAAAAAAGACAAATATGTTCATTACATAATGATAAAAGAGTCAATTCAATAAGAAGATATAACAATCTTGACTATATATGCACCTAACACAGGAACTCCCAGATTCATAAAATGAATCCTACTAAAGGTAAGCAAAGAAATAGACAGCAACATTATAATGGCCCAGGACTCCAACACTCCACTGACAGAACTAGACAGATCATTGAGGAAGAAAATAAACAAAGAAACACTGGCCTTAAATAGGACTCTATAACAAATGGACCTAGCAGACATTTACAAAAGAGTCTACCCAAAAACTGCAGAATACACATTCTTCTCATCAACACATGGAACTTTTTCCAAGTTAGATCATATGTTAGGCCACAAAAGAAGTCTCAGTAAATTTAGAAAAGTTGAAATCATACCATGTATCTTCTCAGACCACAGTGGAATAAAACTGGAAATAAATTCCAAGAGGAACTCTCAGAACTACTCAAATACATGGAAATTAAACAACCTGCTGCTGAATGATTCTCGGGTCAATGACAAGATCAAAATGGAAATAAAGATTTCAAATTGAATGACAAAGATGACACAAGCTCCCAAAATCTCTGGGATACAGAAAAAGTAGTGCAAAGAGGAAAGTTCATAGGCTTAAATGCCTATATCAAAAAGACAGGCCAGGCACAGGGGATCACGTTTATAATCCTATACTTTGGAAGGCCAAGGTGAGAGGATCACTTGAAGCCAGGAGTTCGAGACCAGCCTGAGCAAGATAGCAAGATCCCATTTCTACAAAAAATAGATTAGTCAGGTGTGGTGGGTGCATGCTTGTAGTCCTAGCTACTTGGGAGACTGAGGCAGGAGGATCACATGAACCAAAAAGTTTGAGGTTTCAGTTACCTGTGATGATGCCACTGCACTTTAGCTCAGGCAACAGAGCAAGGCGCTGTCTCAAAAAAAGAAGAAGACAAAAAGATCACAAATTAACAACCTAATGTCACACCTCAAGGAACTAGGAAAAGAAGAAAAATTCAAACCCAAGCAAGCAGAGAAAAGAAATAACAAAAATCAGAACAGAACTGAATGAAATTGAAACAAACAGAAAAAAATACAAAGGACAAAGGATCAACAAAACAAACAGTTGGTTCTTTGAAAAGATAAAGAAAATGGATAGACCACTAGCTAGAGTAACCAGAAACAGAAGGGAAAGGATTCAGATAAGCTCAATCAAAAATGAAAAAGGAGACATTACAATGGATACCACAACAATACAAAATATACATGACTACCATGAAAACCTCTGTGCACACAAACTAGAAAATCTAGAGGAAATGGATAAATTTTTGGAAACCCACAACCTCCCAAGCTTGAATCAGGAAGAAGCAGAAATCCTGAACAGATGAATAACAAGTAGTGAGATTGAAACGGTAGCAAAAAATATCTTCCCCCGACACACACACACACACACAAAAACCCAGGTCCAGAGAGATTCACAGCCAAATTCTACCAGATGTACAAAGAAGAACTGGCATCTATTCTACTGAAACTTCCATAATATCAAGAAGGAGGGAATCCTCCCTAACTCATTCTGCAAAGCAAGCATCACCTTGATACCAAAGCCAGGTAAAGACACAACAAAAAAAAATAAACTGCAGACCAGTATCCCTCATGAACCTAGATACAAAAATCGTCAACAAAATACTAGCAAACAGAATCCAACAGCACATCAAACAGATAATTCACCATGATCAAGTGGGTTTCATCCCAGGGATGCAAGTGTGGTGCAACCTACACAAATCACAAAATGTGATTTACCACATAAACAATTAAAAACAAAAACCATATGATCATCTCAATAGATGCAGAAAAAGCATTCAATAAAATCCAACACCCCTTTCTGATAAAAAAAAAAAACCCTCCACAAACTAGGCATAGCAGGAACGTAACTCAAAATAGTAAAAGTCATATGTGACAAACCCTCAGCCAACATCATACTGAATAGGGAAAAGTTGAATACATCCCCCTTAAGAACTGAAACCAGAGAAGGATGTCCACTCTCAGCACTTCTATTCAACATGGTACTGGGAGTCCTAGCCAGAGAAATCAGACAAGAGAAGGAAATGAAGGGCATGCAAATCAGGAAAGAGGAGGTCAAACTATCTCTGTTTGCTGATGATACGATTTTATATCTAAAAAACCCTGAAGACTCCACCAAAAGATGTCTAGAATTGATAAATAAATTCAGTAAAGTCTCAAGTTACAAAATTAATGTACACAAATCAGTAGCATTTCTGTATACTAATAATAGTCAAGCTGAGAGTTGACTGATCAAGAACTCTATACCATTTACAATAGTTGCAAAGAAAATAAAATAACTAGGTATATACTTAACTAAAGTATATAGTGTATGTGCTTTAGTATATAAACTAAAGATCTCTGCAAGGAGGACTGTAACACACTGGTGAAAGAAATCATAGATAACACAAGCAAACAGAAAAACAGCCCATGCTCATGGATTGGAAGAATCAACATTGTTAAAATGTCCATACTACCCAAAGGGATTTACAGATTCAATACAATTCCCATCAAACTACCAATATCATTTTTCACAGATGTAGAAGAAAGAATCCTAAACTTCATATGGAACCAAAAAAGAGCCTACATAACCAGATAAATCTTAAGTAAAAAGAACAAATCTGGAGCCATCACATTACCTGATTTCAAATTATACTACAAGGCTATAGTAAGCAAAGAGCATACTACTGATATAAAGGTAGACACATAGACCAATGGAACAGCATAGAGAGCCCAGAAATAAAGCTATATAGTTACAATCAACTGATTTTCAACAACATAGATGAAAACATACACTGGAGAATGGACATCTTATTCAATGAATGGTGCTGGGAAAATTGGATAGCCATATGCAGAAGAATGAAACTGGATCCCTATCTCTCACCATATATAAAAATTAAGACAGATTAAAGACTTAAATGTAAGACTTGAAACCATAAAAATTATAAAAGAAAACATTGGCCTACTAGGCAAAGAATTTATGGCTAGGACCCCAAAAGCAATTACAGCAACAACAAAAGTAAATGGGACTTAATTAAAAAGTTTCTGCACAACAAAGGAAATAGTCAACAGAGTGAATACACAACTTCCATAATGGAAGAAAATATTCTCAAATTATGTGTCAGACAAAGGACTAATATCCAGAATCTATAAAGAACTCAAATCAGCAAGAAAAATAACAAATAACTCATCAAAAATTGAACAAAAGACATGAACAGGTTTTTCTCAAAAGAAGATAGACAAATGGCCAACAAACGTGAAAAAATGTTCAGCATCACCAATTATCAGGGAAATGCAAATTAAAACCACAATGAGGTACCACCTTATCCCTGTCAGAATGGCAATTATTAAAAGTCAAAAAACAATAAATGTTGGCACAAATGCATTGGAAAGGGAACACTTATAAACTGTTGGTGGGAATGTGGATTAGCGCAACCTCTATGGAAAACAGTATGGAGTTTTCACAAAGAACTAAAAGCAGACCTATCATTTGATCCAGCAATCTCACTATTGGGTCTCTAGCCAAAGGAAAAGAGATCATTTTATAAAAATAACACCTGCACCCGAATGTCTATTACAGCACAATTCACAATCACAAAGTTATGAAACCAGCCTCAACGCCCATTAACTGATGAGTGGATGAAGAAAATGTAGTATGTATATACCTTGGAGTACTACTCAGCCCTAAAAAGAGGTGTGAAATAATGTCTTTTGCAGCAACTTGGATGTAATTGGAGACCATTATCCTAAGGGAAATATCTCAGGAATGAAAAACAAATACCACATGTTCTTATTTATAAGTGTAAGCTAAATGAAGGGTATATATGATCATAAAGTGGTGTAATAGACATTGAAAACTAAGAATGGGCAGGGAGGGAGGGTAATGAGGGATAAAAATTTACCCGTCAGATACAATGTACAGTATTCTGGTGATGGATACACTAAAATCTCTGACTTCAGCATTATACAATTCATTCACTTAACAAAAAGCACTTTTGCCCCCTAAATATATTGAAATAAAAAATAAATAACTAAATAAAAGTAGACACCACCAAAGAACAACTGCAAGAGGTAGCCATCTCCTTAAATGCACAGGCATCAATGTAAAGATACAAGGATTGTGAAAACTTAGGGAAATATGACAGCACCAAAAAAAGCCAACAGACCCAGAAGAATTTAAGATCACAAAATGTCTGACAGAGAATTCGGAATAATCCTCTTGAAGTAGTTCAGAGAATCACAAGAAAATACCAGTGAAACCAATCCAGGAAGAAAATGAGAAATTTGACAATGAAATAGAAACAGGAAAGAAAAAGAAAAAAAACCCAGCAAAACCATACACATACAAAAATCAAATAGAATCCTAGAAATAAAGAATACAATAACAGGACTGGAAAAAGTCACTAGAGAGCTTCAATAGCCAACTTGATCAAATAGAGGAAAGAATTGGCAAACTTGAAGACAGAATATATGAAATTACCCAATCAGAGGAACAAAGAGAAAAAAGAATAAGAAAGAAGGGCTACGAGAACCATGGGACACCATCAAGTGTACTAACCTCTGCATAATTAGAATTCCAGAAGGAGAGGAGAGAGAAAAAGGCCTAGAAAGCCTATTTAGGAAATAATGGCTGAACATTTCTTAAATCTGAGGAAAGACAAAGCGTCCAGGTACAAGAAGCTAAACCCAAAGAGGAAATCCCTGAGGCATACCCTAATCAAATTAGCAAAAATCAGACAAAGAAAGAATACTCAAAGCATATAACATTCACACATATCACATTGAATAGAGCCCCAGTATCGCTTTCAGCAGAAAACCCTGCAGGCTAGGAGAGAGTGGGATGCTATATTCAAAGTGCTAAAGGAGAAAAAAAAACAAAAACAGAAACCCTGCCAACCAAGAATACTGTATCCAGCAAAGCTATCCTTCAAGCATGAAGGAAAGAGACTTTCCCAGACAAACAAAAGCTGAAGGAATTCATCAATACCAGACCTTCCTTACAAGAAATGCTAAAGGGAGTTCTCCAGACTGAAAGAAATGGATGCTAATGTGAAATAAGAAAACATTTGAGTTGCGGGTGGTGGCTCATGCCTGTAATCCTAGTACTCTGGGAGGTCCAGGCAGGAGGATCGCTTGAGGTCAGGAGTTCAAGGACAGCCTGAGCAAGAGTGAGACCCCATCTCTACAAAAAATAGAAAAATTGGCCAAGTATGGTGGCACATGCCTACAGTCCCAGCTACTTGGGAAGCTGAGGCAGGAGGATCACTTGAGCCCAGGAGTTTGAGGTTGCTGTGAGCTATTATGATGCCACTGCACTCTAGCCAAGGCAACAGAGCAAGACCTTGTCTCAAAACAAAAAAGCAGGGTATCTCCATTATGCTTGCGCAAAAGCTCCTTACCGCACCTTTCCTGGCCGCCAATCACCTTTCCCCACTCTTTAGACCACCTGCTTTCTATCCGTATTGAGTGAGTGAATGCCGTTCATGTTTGTCTAGAACAGCAAGCAAGGACATCCCAAAGAGGTGAAGAACACGGACACCCACATGCGAGTGAGGCGCTCTCCCACAGGATCAGCTTCGTGAATCTACAGAGAAGCAGCGAGGGACAGGCAGTGCTGCGGAAAAACTAACCGGGGCTATTTTGCACCGAAGAGACAGCACGCACCCCTAAGAGTGTCTAGTGACCAAGGAGGCCGCTCTTCAAGCTGAGACACATAATCACCTCTCTGCTGTGACTTGGTAGCTGGAGCTGCTGGCCAAACGGACAGACTCCACTACGGGAAGGGCCGAGTAGAGAGTGAAGGAGGCTGTTTTCCCAGTGGGGTCCTGTAGCCTCATTTTCGCAAGTGACTTGGTAATCAGCGCCTCCTCCCAAAGAATTAGTTCCCCACCCTTGGCAGTGCAAAGGAACAAGGGAAGCTGTTCTCTGGACTGTGACCCTGTAGGGATGGTGGATGACCCTTGACTACGATCTGACCACTGATATTGCGTACCAAAGGGACTGACCCCACATCCGCTGAGGTGGAACAGCAGGACAGGCTGCTTTCTGGTCTGGGTCCCTCAGGGGCCTTAGGCAGGGCTTCTCTAGCAGCCCTGAAGTGTGTACTTCTTACCAGCTAGTCAACCCTGCCCTTGAAGAGGTGGAATAATAAGGGTCGCCACTTCCTGAGCTGAGACGCCAAGTAGCCCCAGGAAGTGCCCTTCCCCCAGTCTGGGGGGTTATCTACCCCTCTGGCAGGTGAAAACCCGCCCTTGGAGGAGGAAAGAAACGAGAGAAGACGTTTTTCAGGCCGGGCCTTGCGAAAGTCTCAGCCAACGCCCCTCCCACAGCCCTCCAGGACAGAGCCCGCCCCTGAAGGTAGGGAGAAAGGAGAAAAAATACTTTCCCCATAGGACTAGCCTGAGTCTGTATGACCTTGGATCTAAGCAAAAGGGGACAGTTTGTTGATGTGATACAGCTGATCGGTTTTGAACACCTGACAAGAATATAACACAAAAGCTTGCACTTGGTGCCCAGGCTGTTGTCATCTTAGGGGCTAGTGGTCTGGGAAGGAAAATCTCGACCAGAGTCCTTAGCAATTGCACCAACTGACACACCCATTAGGAATTCCTCCACAAGAGTGCCTAATGAGCACTGAATAACATATTAGCAGCTCTCTCCTAGCTACAGATCAAGCAATTTCTGAAGTATACTGCCACAGGCACGCTGATTCCTGCTGTTCTTCTCACCGCATCTTAAGTGGTAACAAGGCTCAAGTAGCCCTTGGGAGTGGCAAAACATTTACCAAAGACTCAGGCTTTTGTATGTCCCATTTGGGATTTTAGAGCTCAATTCAAAGGTTCTGGAATACCTTGACAACTGACTCCTCCATGCAAAATTCAAGCAACAAAACAGTGAGCAACCTCATAACTAAACCCAGTGCCTTCCACCTCAACCAAATAGTCGATAGCGGAGTCACACACTCAAAAGTGACCCAACTCCTGGAAAGCTAAGCAAGGAAAAGAAACTCACTAATCTCTGTAAGCAGAAGGAGCAGACAACAGGCCAGAGATAATACAACAGGCCAAAACCCCACCAAGACAGCACAAGACCAGGGAACATCTCTTCAGCTCTGCCAAGGAACATCCCTTTGGAGCCCCAAAATTAAGTTCATAAACTACTCATAGCACATCCAGTCCTTGACAAAGTAGCCTGACGAGAAAGAATCAGCGAAAGAACACAGGAAACATGAAAGATAAGAAAGAAAAGTCACCTCCAAAAGAAAATATTCGATCTCCATCAACAGATACCAATGTACATGATACGATTAAACTGACAGAGGAAGAATTCTGATTATGGATTGTAAGGAAACTGAATGGAATAGAAGAGAAAGTAGAATCCCAACATAAAGAAACCACAAGAACAATCCAGGAAATGAATGAGAAATTTTCCAAAGAAATTGAAATACTAAGGAAAAACCAAACAGAAATTTTGTTAATGAAGGAGGAATTCAGGGAACTTCAAAACACAATGGAAAGCCTCAAGAACAGAATGGATCACGCAGAGGAAAGAATCTCAGAGCTTGAACATAATATCTATGTGCTGAACAAATCAGATGAAGAAAAAGAACTCAGAAGCAAGAGACAAGACCAAAGCTTTCAAGAAATGTGGGATTATGTAAAGAAACAGAACCTCAGGATCATCGGTCTTCCAGAGAGAGAAGAAGAAGATACTCAAGGGCTGGAAAACTTATTTCATGGAATACTGGAGGAAAATATGCCAGGCCTGGCCAGAA
>NW_012149419.1:1837604-1886394 GCF_000956105.1 Propithecus coquereli
GGGGGGCAAATCTACAACTAAAGGACACGGGGAGCACTAAAGGGAGGAAAGGGCATGCCTTTAACCTGCATTTGGGTGAGGCAAAGACATAAAGTGTAAGTATAATGTTTGTACCCTCATAATACCCTGGAATAATAAAAAGAAAAAGCATTTTTATAATAACACTAAGATGTTATTTATAACATGCTATGTGTTTATCATTCTTATTTTCAAATGAATCAAATATTTTTAAAAATTATGCTTCAATTTCCAGTATAGTAAATACCAATAGTTCTAACTCATGTAAACAAAAACACTCTGGAGCCCTCAGTAAGTCCTAGAGGCCTCTGGATTGGAGGCCAAAAAGCCTAAGAACTGCTGCTTTCAAACAAAACTCTTTTTCCTTGAAAAACAAAAGTGCATACAGTTATATTTCTGTCATGACTATTCCTAGTATAGTCTCATTACTCATATCAATTATAACTTTCAACCAAGTAACTAACTTTTATTTCACAGAGAAAACTAGGGGGTGGATAGTTAACAACTACCTAGCATACACTGCTAAGTCAGTAGACATTCAAAAGTCATGAACACAGTAAAATTTTCTACTGCCAGACACATCCTTTATACAACTTTTTAAAGTGGCAAAATAAATATCTTCATGAACATGATCCAAAGCTATAACCTTTATATAACAAACAAAAGTATAAACATAAAATTATATTTAGTGATTGTTTCCATATTTTTTCTTAAAAATTATTTGTTTCTAATGATATTCATTGATTCAATTTAATATTAGTTTAAGGTTTACATTTACCTTGGAAATTATTCTACTATAAAAGATAAATACTACAAAACATAATTGTGCTTGAAATAAAATGTCAGAATAATGATTCAAGTTAGTTGAACACAGTTTTACATTTTTTAATAATTTTTAACAATTTATAGAAGCAATGTTATCTTATTTGATCAGTAAACCTATATAAGTTAGGAAAAACAAACCCAAGTAGAGTAAAATGTATGTTTGTGTCATACTTAATATGGATAAATGAGAGAAAAGATATAGCTGTTTTTATTAAACCAAAATTATTGGGCTAGTCTTGTTTAACAAAGATTTACTCTTATTAATTGAACTTAGATTTTTAAAATGTTTGTTTTGGTGACAATAATTTTGTTTAACATAATTAAGACATTAGAAGTTCAATTTCCTTATTCTGGGAATTTTAGGAATATTCAACTTATATAAGGGCTTATTTATTTTTATAAGTCAATCAGAACAGAGCTTCTTTAAGAGATGTTATAATTTATTAATATCGTCTGTAGCTAGGAAGACATTTCACCCTCTCGGCCTTCTGAATTTCAGAGACGTAGACACAGAGCTTATAGCTTCGGATCTCCAAATTTGGCACAAATCTGAGTAAACACAGAAACACAAAATATCTCTGGTCCAAATGTCAAAGAGTGTTCTCCTTTGCAGTGAGCATAACATTTTAATTGATTTGAGCTAAAAAAAAATAGACAATTGGTTTTAAAAAGTCTAACAAACCAGCTTCTCTATCATCTGTCACCCAATAGAGAATAGATATCTCTCACCATTAGATGGTCAAACTATAAAACCAAAGTTCTCATCATTGCTCTTACAAATGGGAAATAACTAATCAGCCATAAATGAATCAACAACAAAAAAACTCCATAAAATTAGTAGAGAGGGGAAACTAGAGAAACAGAGAACCAGCAGATTTAAAGCTCTGCCACTTGGAATTCACCTCTGGGAGCCAGGAACAGACATGCCTGGGCATAAACTGTTGCGGAGGTGATTTCTCTGGCAACTCAGTTTATCTAGCTCTGTCAGATGGATGCATTGTGCATGTCAGTGGATGACCTTCAAAACTGCTAAAAAATTTTTTTTATAAAGGAAAATTATGCTATTTATATAAATATAAAATGAACACATGTCAAGATATATTTAATTAATGAGGAACTGATTAATGAGGGAACCAATAGATGTCAGAACTGACTCAAAGGAGAATTGAAACCACCCATACATATATAGGTAATCAGACATGTTGAAATTAATTTACAAATAGGTATGAAACTAGTCGGTATCCACAGGGCAATCTGTTGTGTATCCTGACAAAATTCATTTTAATTAAGTTTTCTACAATTTATAGAGTTGTAAAATAGCTGAAAGACAACGAAAAGTGCAGGCCTCTATAGAATCAGATAACCCAAAAAGGTACATTTGACAGGATACCTGGTAATCTTTTTTTGTTGTCTACTTCAGTCTTCTACCAGAAAACAATCCAGGCACTTCTTGGCCAACTTAGACACAAGGTCAGCCAGCCCCTAATCTTTCTTTCTTTTTTTTTTTTTTGGAGACAGAGTCTCACTGTGTTACCCGGGCTAGAGTGCCGTGACGTCATCCTAGCTCACAGCAACCTCAAACTCCTGGGCTCAAGCAATCCTCTTGCCTCACCCTCTCGAGTAGCTGGGACTACAGGCATGCGCCACCATGCCCAGCTAGTTTTTCTATATGTTTTTAGATGTCTGGCTAATTTCTTTCTATTTTTAGTAGAGACAGGGTCTTGCTCTTGTTCAGTCTGGTCTCGAACTTCTGACCTCGAGCAATTCTCCCACCTCGGCCTCCAGCCCCTAATCTTTCAACCTTACAACCGGAACTTACTAGGTTCTTGGAGCAAGAGGGAGCAAAGGGGTTTGTCTTCACCTTTCCTTGCACCACTAACTGGGTGAAGCCTCTACTTGCTGCCCCACTTGCCTCCATGCATCTTGTGACCCATCCTCAGGATGACTTCAGACCCAACCCTTGCACAGTGTGGGGGTGGAACTTTGTGGTAGGAGGTTTAACTTGGCAAAGAATTATCTGTTGGAATAGTTACCCAAGGTGACTTTGTAAGCTCTGGTTTCACCAGGACCCTCCCAGAGGGGCATTTCCAAGCAGTACTTGCCCCCACAGCCTTAAGTTTAGAACAGGGGGACTCCCTGCTACCCTGGCTGAGACCAAGTTCTGTCCCCTATCTACACAGGGGCAGTCCTACTGTTGAATAGGTGGAAATCATCATTTGTCAGGTGATAAAGACTGAAATGTATTTAAGAGAAACAGTTTAGGAGTGCAAACATGTAATGTATGAAAGGCTAGTTAAATGAATGTAAAATGATTAAGGTTGAAGACCACTTACAATAGGAAAATTTAAGAAAACCAACATTTATTGTGCTTCTACATTTGACATATTGTCTCATTTAATTTTATATCGTATTTTTCCCCACAGTTTTGCTGAACCTCACTGTATATTTTACTTAACTCAGTTTTCAAAAGGAATTGTCAGGATTTTATGAGTTGCTTTATTAACCACAGAAAATTTTAAGATTTTCTTAAGCTCAGTTGGTTAAGATGGGCTGGTTCTTGGCATTCTTTTTAGATAAGACTTCTGCCTTTTCATCTGTAAATTTAATAGGAGGTTGTAGTTCAATAGAAAAAAAGTTCAGAATGCCTCTGTGATGACATTAATTACAACAAAGTCTTCTTTACTTTGACTTTTGGCACTGTGCTGTATGCTTCATTAAACATCAGGAATTAAATTGATCTTTAGAACACCTTTAAGAATGGAAATATCAGCCTCAAAGCTTATAATAGAAGAACAGTTGCAAATGCAGAAAACAGCTGCTCTATTTAGCTATGCATTTTGTTAACACTTTTCATTTTAGTAACCTTCCTTCTGTTAAAGATTCTTTATTAGTGTTCTCAGCAGTAACAACTGATATCTTTCTTGACCTCACCATGCTTAGAACAAAACTTAAAATAGGATAAATCTTCTTTACACCTCACATTTTGCCAGATCACTGTGCTTATTATCACACTTGGCAGCATATGGCTATGAAGTCATGGAAACATGCATACTTATTCTCTGAGGTCTACTTCTCTTCTACCTGAGTCTGTCTTGCTGATTTGTGTCCCTTGTCCAAGAGTAGAAACTCCTCTCCAGAACTAGCTCAGGTCAGCTCATTGCTGTTCTAGGAAGCCGACGGCTGATAAAGGCAACATATGCCTTACTTTAAAGTTCCTTCATTTTCTTATTCTTCTTGTTGTTGCATAATGAAGTCATATCAAATTATGCACTTCCTTCCAAATTTTGATTATTCTTTTGATTACTGTCTTTATCATCCATTATTTCCTTCAGAAGGCAGCTGAAAAACATTCCATTAAGTCATCAGTAAGATGTCATGTTCTACGCAGGAATGCCCTGCAGAGCCACAACTGTGACTTTGCCCAGCTCTAATGCTTAACTTCTTTTGTCAGGAAGTGAACCGATGCTGGCTTCTCTTTGTCTTATTCCCAGTTGAGGCATGAGATTTTCCCTGCATTAGAAGGTTGTTGAGAACTGAAGCCTGGGAAGGTAAGATGCCAGCATGAATACCGTCCATTCAGAACTGTGGTTTAATTGAGTGTCTGGTGATTTCAGAGCATAAGTCTTTCCAGTTGTTCCTGGTTTATGGTCTTGATGAACCCTTAAAGTTTTACCCAAACATAAACATGAAAAACCTTTATAATTGAAAGGCCTATTAACATATTATTTATAATATTTAAATATAATTTTGTTTACTGAAATTATTACCTTTTTACTTAAAAGGAAAAACTAACATATACCAATTTTTATGTATAAGTACTTTTTATATACAAGTGTATATGTATATTTCTACTCCAATAATCATAACATGATAAACTATGAAAAATACGTACTTTTTGTTTGTAGTTTTACTTCTTCTGATTTTTTAAAAATATAATAGACTTTAGGCCAGGCGCGGTGGCTCACGCCTGTAATCCTAGCTCTTTGGGAGGCCGAGGTGGGTGGATTGTTTAAGCTCAGGAGTTCAAGACCAGCCTGAGCAAGAGCGAGACCCCGTCTCTACTGAAAATCGAAAGAAATTAATCAGACAACCAAAAATATATAGAAAAAATTAGCCGGGCATGGTGGCGCTTGCCTGTAGTCCCAGCTACTCGGGAGGCTGAGGCAGAAGGATTGCTTGAGCTCAGGAGCTTGAGGTTGCTGTGAGCTAGGCTGACGCCACGGCACTCACTCTAGCGCGGGCAAAAGAGTGAGACTCTGTCTCAAAAAAAAAAAAAAAAAAAAAAAAATAATAGACTTTAGTTTTTAGAACAGTTTTAGATTTCTTCCCTGATGAATTTTTTTAGGCAGGCAAAACAGGGAAAACAAAGACATGAGTCACTTATTTTGTTAATATGGAGAAAGAAGACAACGTTAAGAAAATCAACAAATCGTAAAATTTTGTCTTAGTACTGCGATGACCCAAGCAGCATTCTGTGGGCATTTCTCCCCAAAAGCCTTCATTGGAGAAAGCTAGCCAATGTACACACTCAGTAATGAAGGTCATGTTTTTACACTGCTGTTGCTTACTCTCATCTTTTGTTTAACATGCTTGTTCATTCACTGTGCTTTAGTAGTGTCAGTAAATAAAATGTTTCAAATTTTCCTAGAGATTGACTTAACTTAAAAAATTATAGTCCTTCACAATGAAACTATAAATAATACCCGACTTCATGACAAATGTGGATTATTCTCTGTACAGACTGTTTTGTCATTTATACTCAAATATAATATGTAGTCTATTTCAGCATATGAATTATCTGAGTAACAGTCAATTTTGAAAAAATCTAAGATACTACTTTTTAACTGGACTTCAATTATACTAATTATACTAATACATTTAAATTATACTAATACATTCAAAGAACTAATAAATAGCTTTTAATGGTGCTAATGTCATATAAATATGACATGAAACAATAAAATTTTTATAAGATTGAATATATAGTATCTGATTATCCCTAGATACTATAAAGAATCTAACAAATGCTTAATGAACTTGCATTTATAACACTAGCTAACAAAAGAGGCAAAGGTCCTGAGGCAGTCTTCCCTAACTGAGTTCTTGGCCTATAAAAATCTGGTAGGAGTTTCATAGGATTTTGGCTACAATTGTGTGTTGTTATGTGGCTCTGGACTGTTAAAGGGATCCAAGCCCATGTTGTCAGTTTGTTTTCTTGAACACTTTTAATAGTTTTATTTTATTTTTGATTTTTTTTTATTTTTCATGAGTTTCAGATTGAACTTTGCCCCAGAGTATAACGTGGAAGTCAACTTTGGCATTTGCCAGTATTAGACTTTTCCTTTCCAGGATAGATCAGCTCAAGTGAAGTGGCATAGACAGTGAGTCTCCCTTGGGTTAATGAACTCTTTTATAATATTATAAACTTTATTTCTTATTTCTGACAAATAGTAATTGTAGCATATTTATTGATCACCATGCTCTTAGCCTTTTCTAGTTATGATTTTTCATAGGAATTTTATTCCCTGTAGTCTAACATTAGATGTAAGCATGGCCCTTGTAAGTTGACTACTTTCATTTCAATTTCACTTGTATAATGTGTGTTTCAATGTTCAGAGCACCCTTAGACATTGTCTTAATTGATTCTGACAATAGCCCTATGAAATAGTTAAAGCAAGTGGTGTTATTTTCATTTTACAGAGTCTTAGAGAGTTTAAATGACTTGCCCAAGATAACACAGCCAGCGAGCATGAGAAGGGGATCAAGAACCAGTTTGTTTCAGCTCACAGTCCAATATTCTTTCTTGAAGCTAAATGGCACTGTTTGTTCATGTGACTACAAACTTGGTTCTTTATTCATGCTAAAGTTGTAACAACTTTACTTGAAAGCTGTAGAATCTAATGAATTTATTTCATGTCCAATGTAGTAAACACAGCTTCTGTATTCAGGGTCAGATTGTTGATAGTATTCAGCCAGAAAACCAGCATGTATAACTTGGATTCTGAGTTTTGAAATTTCTCACCTAGCGGAGCATTTGTCCCTATTCCAACATTAATCTTCAATTCCAGGCAAATATGCATGACCCCTTAGTACTTGGCATTCACCTCATTAGGTGGCACAACTGTCTGCTGCTTGGCAGTGTATGCAGAAGTGAGGTCCAGAAATCATTTAGTGAGAGCATTACTTACATAAAGACTGAAAGCCACTTAGTTCTGTGTAAATGCTGGTGCAACATTTGACCTCTCTGTGTTTTGCTTCAACTAGTTCCACCAGCTGCCTCTCTGTATCTGCTTAACTTACCATCATTCACCTTTTAAGGAGTCGATTGATTCTATTTGCCTGAAATTTGGTATCTGCGTCGTGACTGAGGTCATAGCATTTTCACGAATGAGCTAGGGTTTTAAAAGTGGAGTCCTTGAACACAGTCATTGGTAGGCAGTGTTTACTTTTTTGTATGATAAATGTTTAAAAATTTAAAATTTATTTTTAGGTTAACAATCCTATTTGTTAGATAACAATATATTTAAATTTGTCTTTGCCTTTCTCTAGTTTCTGATTTGACTAGTTAAATAATAACATTGTTTTTTCTTGACTTTGCTTAAAGTTATCATCGGGTTGTTCCTTTCCCACAAGAACACATACTTGCTTTATCCCAGCCACAAGACAATAGAATTCCCTAGTGTTGCTTTCCTCTGTGTGCCTTTTTCTGTTAGCTTAAATCTTGATCTGACCACTAGCTTGTATTCACACCATTCCCTTGACTCCTAACTCAAAAGTATTTATTGTCCAAGTAAAACATTCATGGTTAGTCATATCAAGCTAGTTTGTCTTTTCTTCTTTGAAATTCAAGCTTACCTAAATTTGATCAGCCTTAAGAAATCTGAGTAATGAGCTTATAGCTTTTTCAAAAGAAGCCTTCCCTATCAAAAAGACTTATAATGTCTCATTTCAGGATAGGGTCTAGTTATTTTTTCTAAAATGGAAACTGAACCCCATTTTTAATATTATTTCAAAACTTGAAACTTATTCTAAAACTACGGTGGGAATTTTTCTTGGCTAAAACTTTTCTTTAAAATCCTTTAACAGTCACAGATAATTGTTACTAAATTGTATTTTAAAAAACAAAAATAGAGAAATTATAGAGGAGTTTTTATTTTATTTGTGTTAGAGATACTTTTGAAAACTAAATTTAGTAACCTGTTGTTTTTTTTCACTGTGTGGAATGCTGTCCCCTTCCTTTCCTTTATGATGGTGTGTGGCTTGATTGTGATGGCACGTGGATTGTTGTGATGGCGCGTGGATTGTTGTGATGGCGCGTGGATTGTTGTGATGGCGCGTGGCTTGATTGATGGTGTGTGGATTGTTGTGATGGCTGTGGATTGATTGTGATGGCGCGTTGATTGTTGTGATGGCGCGTGGATTGTTGTGATGGCACGTGGCTTGATTGTGATGGCGCGTGGATTGTTGTGATGGCGCGTGGATTGATTGTGATGGAGCGTGGATTGATTGTGATGGCACGTGGCTTGATTGTGATGGCGCGTGGCTTGATTGTGATGGCGCGTGGATTGTTGTGATGGTGTGTGGATTGTGATGGCGCGTGGATTGTGATGGCGCGTGGATTGATTGATGGTGCATGGATTGTTGTGATGGCGCGTGGATTGTGATGGCGCGTGGATTGTGATGGAGCATGGATTGTTGTGATGGTGCGTGGATTGTGATGGTGCGTGGATTGTTGTGATGGCGCGTGGATTGTTGTGATGGCTGTCTCTGTGTTGACTTTCTCAGCGGGGGGCGAGGGAGTGTTTTTTCCCCTTTCGGGAAGCAGGAGGTGGAGCTAGAAGGGAGAGAAACAAATTATTTTCATTTAATCTGTTTTTTCCTTAGTTTATTTAACTGACTTACACTATGGAAAATTTATATTTTGACTTTAGGTAATTGTGATTTTCCCAAAGTATTTTTGCTTGCATTTTAGTTTGCCACTCATATTCTATCCTTACCTTTCTTTTCTATGTATCCTCAACCCCATCGTTATGGTAGTTTGAGAGAATCTGGACTGCTGCTTTGCTTGAACTGACACCCAGTGGAAGCTATCCCCAAGCACACCACTGCCTCACACTGGGTAGAGTTTGAAGTGCACAAAACATCCTATGCTCATTTAACAAAAATTTATCCCTTGATGTTCTTTCCTCTTATTTATTTTACAGTGCTTTATTAGTCTACCACTAATTAGCAACAAAGTTAGTAATTAGTTCATGTGTAACTTTCTAAGCCTATATCCTTATTTGTCTATGGTAAGAGAAACAGAGATAAAATTTCTAAATACCCACCTAAGCTGGAAAGAGGTGAGGAGAATTTAGTAGAATCAACCTTTCTATTTTTTGGTAATATAGCTTAACATCAGATGGTTTGGTAAAACCAGCTTATACACACACACATACATACACACACACATACATACACACACACACACACACACACACTTTTTTACACAGAATTATTGCTAAGTGTCATCTTTTCCAAGTTTACTCCCTAACTTCTTGGGATGCTTTATAAAAATTAGTTTATATTAAAATATTCTTTATTTTAAATGCAACAACAAAATAATGAAATCGATCAGGTGCCAAACAGTATCATTCTCGTTCATTTGTATCAATCCGTGTGTTTTATAATCCTTTGGCCATACTAACAGGGAAAAAGGAACTGTTTGGCAATACCAAAGACTATGGTCTTTGTCATACAGTTTTAGAGAGCTAAAAATAATTGGCTTTAAAATATTTGGTTGGAAAATGAGAATATTAAAAAAATTCTAAAAAAAAAAAATAAGGTAGGCAGTAGAACTACTGGATATTAAAACATAAAGTAACAAAATTGAAGCAGTGTAGTAAAGGCCCAAGATTAGATGTGTAGATCATTGAAGAACAGAAGGAAATGCTGTTACTTACATAAATTTGACATACTTTAAAGGAGTCACTGTTAAAAGTGGGTAAGGGAATGATTATTTAATAAGTGGGGTTGGAATAACCAGCTAGCAATTTTGAGAAAAAAAGCATTTAGATCTTCATGTATACCAGATACAACAAAAAATAAATTTTAAACAAATTTGAGTTTTAAATATGGACAATTACATCACTGAAAATCTGGAACATAAGACTGAATATAATTTTTCTAGAGTGTCTAAGCAATTAGAAAGCTGGAAAAAGAAGATAGCAAAGATCAGACTGGGTTCGTTTTGTTGTGGCTGTGCCTCCGTCAGCACTGCAGAAAGGCGTGTCTGTTCCATGTTCACAACCTAAGAATTAGTCTGCTTTTTTCTTCATAACAGCTGGAAACCTTTTTCTTTCTAAATTAGCTAATAGAACATAGAATGCAATTCTTTATCTAAAATTTTATTCTATAGGTGCATCGAAAATTATACAGGAGCTCGTTGTGAAGAGGTTTTTCTCCCAAGCTCCAGCATCCAAACTAAAGGCAACCTGTTCGCAGCTTCCGTGGTGTTGGTTGTCTTTCTGGTAACACTTATCATTGGAGCCCTGTACTTCCTTTGCAGGTAACAATGATAGAAGCATCCTTTGAAAAGAAAAAATTAGTGCATAAAGTAGTTGTTCCACCAAATGCTTAATATGCCCTTTAGTTCTAGATATTTTTTCCAGATACTGTTTTATGTTTAGAGTTATCTCTCAAATATAGTTTTTGTTATTAAATTAACATCATTTTTGAAAGGATCTTAATAAGCAGTCTTAATTTGATTTTTGTTACTATCATCATTATTTACTTTGACTTCTCTAAAATACTAACGTAGACCCAACTCACTACGGTAATCATGTCAAAAACACCTAAATTTGGGGGCTAGGTGTATTTAAAAGTAAATTTTGAATACAAAAGAAAAAAAACAGGAATGCAATACTGTAAATTGTCAAGTTTAAGACCATATGGTTAATGTCTAGGGCCAACTATTTAGTGCCTACCGTGTGTTTGGCATTGTGCTAAAAAATACAATAATGAACAAGATAGACATGTGTTCCCTAACTTCATAGAGATTCAAATCAATTTGGAGAGAGAGACAAATAAGCAGGCAATTAATTTGGGGAGACTGGTAACTCAGAAAAGAAAAAATGACTTGCATGAAGCAACACTATACAATTAAGATTACTTTCATTCATTAGTTTTTATCTTCAATTTTTTAAAAAATTTTGTGAAAATATTTAATAAATGAATGTGTGGAGAAAGAAAGATCTCTGGTGTCTGCTCCTCTTCTTATGAGGACACCAGTCCTGTTACATTATGGCCCCACCCTGTGACCACATTTTACCTTAATTACCTTCTCTAAAAGGTCTTCCTATCTTCAAATGTAGGCACATTGGAGGTTAGGGCTTCAACATAAGAATTTCGGGGGAACACAATTCAGTTCATAACAGACAGTATGTTTTAGTGTTTAAGTCAGTGTTCTCCAAAGAAACAGAACCAACACGATGTGTGTGTGTGTGTGTGTGTGTGTGTGTGTGTGTGTGTGTAGAGAGAGAGAGAGAGAAGGAGAAAGAAAAGAGATATTCATTTTGAGGAATTGGCTCAAGCAATCCCAAGGCTGTCAAGGAGGGTGGCAAGTCCAGAATCTGCAGGGTGGGCCAGCAGGCTGTAGATCCAGGCAAGAGCTGGTGTTGCAGTTCAAGTCCAAGGGCAGTCTGCGGCAGAATTCACTCAAGGGAGGTCAGTCTTTAGCTATTAAAGCCTTCAGCTGATTGGATGAGGCTTGCCCTTATTGTGGAGGGCAATCTGCTTTACTCAAAGTCCACCGATCTAAATATTAATCTCATCCAAAACACACCTTCACAGAAACATCAATAATAATGTTTGGCCAAACATCTGGGCACCATGGCCCAGCCAAGCTTGCAAATAAAATGAACCATTACGTAATGAAAAAGAAAATTATGGGCCAATCTTATTCATTAATCTAGATGTAAAAGATTAAAGATTAGCCAACCAAATCTAGCAATGTATTAAAAAAACAAATTGGTATTTGGAACTCACGAGCAAAACTCTGTGATGATCTTAGATTTTTTCCAGGAATGAAAAGTTATTGTAACACTAAAATATTAACTAATATATTTCATTTTATTTATAGATTAAAGGAGAAAAATCTTTTAACCTTCTCAATAAAGATACTTACCAAACTAGGAAGAAAAAAAAGTATGCTGACAAAAAGCCTACAGCAAGCAGCAAATGTGCATGGTTGGCAGACAGCAGAGATCGTACAGCAGAGCAGTGGGGAAATAATGGGCTTTTCCATAAATGGTGTTGGCACTAATGTGTATCCATATAGAAGAAAGTAAAATTGTATCTTTGCTTCAAAACTCAAAATCCAGATCAGGTAGATTAAAGACCTAAATGTGAAAGCTTGCAGAAGAACATTTAAAGAATGTCTTTATGCTATTGGGGGTAGGGATAGATTTTTGAAACAAGGATTAAGAGGCACAGATCACAAAAGAAATGGCTGATAAATTTGTATTAAAATTGAAAACTTCTAGTTATCAAAAGACACCATTAAAAAAAGAAAAAAGCCAAGCTACAAACTGGAGGTAGATGTTTGCAACACATGAAAATAGACTTATGAATATATATGTCTCGAGTATATCAACTCCTATACATCATTAAGAAAAAGGTAGACATATATGGGAAAAATAATTTATAGAAGAGGAAAGCTCCAGCAAATATATATATATGAAAAGACACTCAACCTTATTAGTCAGAGAAATGCAAATTAAACCTATTATGAGATAACATTATCTCACTCATGAGATTGGGAAAAACTTTTTTAAAAAAATCAACCAGACAATATAAAATATTATGAGACTTTAGAATCTGAAAGAGTTTTGACCACTTTTGAATCAGTTTGCAAATACCTTGTGAAGCTGAACAAGTACATGCTCTACACACCAGTAATTTCACTTCTGGGTATAAACCTTACAGAAACTCTCACAAATGTGTACCAATTTATAGTAGCACTGGTCATAATAACAAACAATTAGAAATTACCCAAGTACCTATTAAACAGTAAAACAGATGAATAAGTTATGGCATGTTCATACCAAAGAATAACATATAAGAGCAGAAATGAACCGCAGCTACACACATCAACCTGGATGAATCTTAGAATCGTAATTTTGAGTGAAAGAAGCAAGTCACAGAAGAAAACATAATAGCACAATTCGATTCATATAAAGTCTAAAACTAGGCAAAACTAAATAATGTATCGTTTAGGGTCGTATATAAGTGGTAGAAAGTATAAAGAAAAGAAAGACACTGATCAGCACAGAATGCAGGATAGCAGTTACTTCTGGTGGGAAGAAGAGGGAAGCAATTAGAGAAGGCACATTTCTGGGAAATGTTAATGGCCTATTTCTAATCTTGTGCTGGGTGCATAGCTGTTTATTGCTGATTTTTAAACTGTACACATTTATCCACTCTTTGTATGTATGCTTTAACATTTTCATTTTAAGATATTTGAAAAATGGATATAAATTAATGAGAAAAATAGCATCCTTAACATGCTTACAAAAATAACATCCTTGAATAATTTTCAGATAAGGTTGCAATGTGTTTGAATATACATTTTTCATTTTTTGAAGAACAACCAAAGCAGATATATGAGCAGAGGTATGTCATAGTGTCAAGAGCAGAATTACTTTGAAAAATAACATAAGCAGCTATTGCTTATGGAATCTAGACGTAAGATTTAGGTTGTTATATACGGACCATGTAAAATGTATTTGTCTCTTGAAAATGTGGTGCTTTCAAGAATGAAACTGTTTATTGTAATAGTTTTGGGTCCATTCATGGTTGAAATTGCTTTGAACTGAGGGCCTTTTGAACATTAATTACTAATGGCATCTTTAAATAAAGTTCAGAATGGTACCCCACTAATGCTAAAATCTGGGGTAGAATCAATAGTTTCAGGAGCAACTGTACATTCTAAAATCTTTAGTTTTTTTAAAAATATGTGATGATCACATAAATTATAACTTGTATTAATTGATCAGATGACCCAAAAAACTGATGGACTAAAACCTTAAGAATGTCCAAAATGATGTTTTAAAATGCCATTAATAGAATAGTTGACTAAAGCCACTCCATGTCACATAGGGTCCCAACTAAAAATGGAAATTAACCGCTTCAGAAAGAGCACTTGACATATAAGGGGATCTTAAGTAAATAAATAAAGCACAAAAAAATTACAGAGACACAACAGCTCTGCTGTCTTAAAGGAGAAAGACTAGGTGGTATCATCAGCATCTGAAGTCCCCACAGATGACCCACCTGCACTGATGGACTTGTTACATAATGGGACGCAGTTTTAAAGCATCCCTGGCAATTTCAGGTAATTGTGGAAAGAAAACGAACCTCCAAATATTCAAGTTCAAACTTTCTTTCTAGGTCTTCTGACATACTTTCCTATTACCCATTTTTCTATTTTTGTGTTTCTCTTATTTGTTGTCAGGAAGGGCCACCTTCAGAGAGCCAGTTCTGTCCAGTATGATGTCAACCTGGTAGAGACAAGCCATACCAGTGCCTACCACGGTGAGTAAATTCACAAAGAAATGCTCACCTTACAGCCCGAGATGAGACTGTTGTAACCCACAGGAATTTAGGTTTGGATCTCTCCTCAACTCTTCATATCACAAACAGAAGAAGTAGGTTTACATATGTGAATAAGATAAGAGAGATGTATAGGTAGGTGTGCATATTTAAAAAATCACAATGGAGAAACCATCTCGGTTCTTAATTATTTTCCATAGGTCATGGAGAACACTGAAGAAACGTCAAAGTGAACCGAATCACTGCTTTTATTTTACAAAGGCAGAAAATGAAACATAAGGTAAAAGAAATTAAAAATTTAACCCTTCATTTCCTAAATAAGACACTGTGTAAGTTGTCATATCACAAAACACAGTCTGCTCTGCTGCAGGGCGTATGTGCTTCTGTGATGCACGTCAGCTCACATGCAATTGGAAAATAGGGGAATGATATCAGTATAATGTGGAAGTCACGTTGGTTCAAAATGATTTTGCCCAGCAAGCTAATGTATTGAAGCAATCGGGGACAACTGTTCTTACAACTAGAGAGAAGGAATACATGACGATTTTATGAAAAAGATGATAAAAATCCTTTTAGTGCAAGAAGTGGCTGGTTTAGTGGATTCATAAACCACCTCACTTTTTGCTGTTAAGGTATCTAGAAGCTGCAAGTGCAGAGGAAAAGCTGTGAAGACATTTCACCTGGCAATCCGAAAAAATGCACTGATTGATGAAGGATACCTCTATATCATATTTTTAATATTGACAAAAATGGTTTCTATTAGAAGGGATTAATTTCAAGGATCTGTATCTCACAGGAAGAAACACAAATCTGAAAGTTTAAGACTGCAAAAGATGGACTAATTCTCAGTGCAGATGCCTGTGGAAATTTTGGATTTTTGCTGTTACTACACAGCTTACAAAGTTCCAAACCTATTTTCTTCATAAGGCCTATAATTTCTAGTGCATGGTTTTGTAGAATGGGCAATTTTAATCTTTTTAGGGGCAAATTAAGAATTGGTTAGGTCAGGCCGGGCGCGGTGGCTCATGCCTGTAATCCTAGCTCTCTGGGAGGCCGAGGCAAGCGGATCGTTTGAGCTCAGGAGTTCGACACCAGCCTGAGCAAGAGCGAGACCCCGTCTCTACTAAAAATAGAAAGAAATTAATCGGACAACTAAAAATATATAGAAAAAATTAGCCGGGCATGGTGGCGTGTGCCTGTAGTCCCAGCTACCCGGGAGGCTGAGGCAGGAGGATCGCTTGAGCCCAGGAGTTTTAGGTTGCTGTGAGCTAGGATGACGCCACGGCACTCTAGCCCAGGCAACACAGTGAGACTCTGTCTCAAAAAAAAAAAAAAAAATAGAATTGGTTAGGTCAGAACAACTTAATTTCTCCATTTTTTTCCCACCTAAGTTACATGGGAAAAAAAGAAGAAGAAAAGGAAAAAAGCAATAGTGACTTTAAGGAAGTATGGAAACAAAGTCTTGGAGCAGTGTGGAAGAGTGGAAAGGTCTGGGTAAATGGTTCAGGCAGAAGAGCAAGCACGGGCTGAATTTAACAGCCCATCTCCAACCCATGTCCTCAAGACTGGCGTGCAAATCGGCTTTTCTGCACAGCCTAGTCCAGTGCAGGCATCGTGAATTGAATCTGTCACTAGTGTCACTGATTCGTTCATTCTCCCGTCACTCACTTATTCAACAAATACATGTGAGCATGAGACACTGAGATAGAGTACATAAAATGAAAACTATTTTTAATTAATTTTAAATAATTCATTTTAATTATTTAAAATTAAAATTAATTTTAATTAATACTTTATTCTTCAAAAAGTTTTAGATTTACAGAAAAACTGAGCAGCTAGTACTGAGTTCCCATATGCTCCCCTCCCCCATCCAGTTCCTCTATTAAACATCTTACACTAGTGCAATATATTTGTTTAATTAATGAACCAATACTGACACATCCTTATTTGCTAAAGTCTGTAGCTTACACTAAGGTCCTCTTTTTGTCATACAGTTTTGTGGGTTTTGACATCTCCTGTAATCCTAGTACTTACTACTCCCTCTCTCCCACTGAACTTCTGGCAAACACTAATGTCCTTACTGTCTCTCCAACTTTGCTTTTTCCAGAATATCATATACTTGGAATCATACAGTACACAGCCTTTCAGACTGGCTTCTTTCACTTTGTGATACACATTTAAGATTCTTCTATGTCTTGTGGCTTGATAGCTCTTTTTAAAAAATAGCTAGGCCATATGTTTTTCTTTTTAGTGGTCTAAAAATTTTATTGTGGTAAAATATACATAGGATTTAAATTTTAACCATTTTGAAGTATATGGTTAGTGGCATTAAGTACATTCACACTGCATAGCAAGCATCCCCACAGTGCATCTCCAGAACTTTCCATGACCTCACACTAAATTTCTGTGCCCCTTAAACAATAAATCCCCATTCACTCCTGCCCCCGAGCCCTGACAGAAAGTAACCGTTGTCCTACTCTGTCTCTGTAAATTTCACTGTTCTGGGTGCCTCATATGAATGGAATCACAGTGTGTGTCCTCTTGTGATGTATTTCAGTTAACGTGATATCTTAAAGGTTCGTCCATGATGTAGGATGTATCAGAATTCCATTCCTTTTTATGGCAGAGTAATATTCCCTTGTTAAAGATATACTACATTGTCCGTCCATTCATCTGTTGATGGATATTTGGGTTGTTTCCAACTTTGAACTACTGTGAATCATCCTGCTGTGAACACTGGTATACAAATCTGCCCTCAAGCCCCTACTTTGAGTTATTTTGTGTATATGCCCAGCACTGGAATTGCTGACCAAATGGTAATTCTATACTTAATTTGAAAACTGCCATACCGTTTTCCACAGCATCTGCACCACTTTATGTTTCCACCAGAATGGACAGGAGTGTCCATTTCTTCACTTCCTTGCCAACACTTACTTTCTGTTTTTGCCTCTTTGTTTAATAATAGCCACCCTAATAGGTGTGAAGTGGTATCTCACTGTGGCCTTGATGTGCATTTCCCTGTTGTTCATTGAGCATCTTTTCATCACCTTCTCATGTCTCGTTGTCCATCTGTATGTCTTCTTTAGAGACCTGTCTATTCAAGTCCTTTGCCACTTTTTAATCAGGTTTTTTGGTTGTTGCGTTTTAAATGTTTTGTATGTATTCTGGATATTAAATCCTTATCATATATATGAATTGCAAATATTTTCTCCCATTCTGCGGATTGCCTTTTTACTCTGTTGATAGTGTCCTTTGATGCACAAGATTTTAAAATTTTGATGAAGTCTAGTTTGTCTCTTTTTTCCTTTTTTTTTACCTGTGAATTTGGTTTCAAATCCAAGAAAGCATTGCCACATCCAACATCCTGTAGCTTTCCCTATTTTCTTCTGAGAGTTTCATAGTTTTTGCTCTTACGTTCAGGTCGTTGATCCAGTTTGAGTTCATGTTCGCATGCCTGGTAAGGCTCCCACTTCATCCTTCAGCCCGTGGCTACCCAGTTTCCCACCACCATTTGCTGAAAAAACTGTCCTTTTCCCATCGAATGGTCTTGGCATCTTTCTCAAAAATCATTTAACTACATATGAGAGGGTTTATTTCTAGGCTCTTTGTTCTATTCCATTGGTCTGTATGTCTGATTTTATGTCAGAATCACACTTTTTTATTACAGTTTTATACTTTTTTATTATAGCTTTGTAATAAGTTTTGAAATCAGCAAGTGTGGGTCCTCTAGCTTTTTAATTCTTTTTTAAGATCAATTTGACTATCTGGGGGGGTCCTTTGAGATTCCATATAAACTTTAGGATGGGTTTTTCTATTTCTGCCAAAAAAAAAAAAAAGTCATTGGGATTTCGATAGGGTTGCATTGAATCTGTAAATCCCTTTGGGTAGTACTGGTATCTTAACAATATTCAATCTTCCAGTCCATGCACACGGGATGTGTTTCCATTTATTTATGTTATCTTTAATTTCTTTCGGTGATGTTTTATAGTTTTCATTGCATAAGTCATTCACCTCCTTTTGTTAATTCCTAGGTATTTTATTCTTTTTGACGCTACTGTAAATGAAATTGTTCTTGTAATTTTCCTTTCAGATTGTTCATTGTTAGTGTATAGAATGCAACTGATTTTTGTGTGCTGACTTTGTATACCGTTACTTTGCCAAACTCATGTATTAGCTCTTTTTTGTGTGTGTGAAATCTTTAGCACTTTCTACCTATAAGATCATATCATCTGCGAATGGAGATACTTTTACTTCAAACTTTCCAACTTGGATGCCTTTCATTTCTTTTCCTTGACCAACTGCTCAGGCTAGAACTTCCAGTATTACGTTGAATAGAAGTGGTGAAAGTGGGTGTCCTTGTCTTGACCTTAGAGGACAAGTTTTCAGTCTTTCCCCATTGAGTATGATGTCCACTGTGGGATTTTCATATATGGCTTTTACTATGTTGACATAGTTTCTTTCTATTCATTTGTTGTTTTTAATCACAAGAGGATGCTGAATTCTGTCAAATGCTTTTCCTGTATCAATTGAGATGATCATGTGGTTTTTCCGCTTCATTCTCCTAATGTGGTGCATTGATTGGTTTTTGTATGTTTAACAATCCATGCAGTCCAGGAATTAATTCCACTTGGTCATGGTAAAATCCTTCGAATATGCTGCTGAATGCAATTTGCTAGTATTTTGTGAGGATTGTTCAGTCAATATTTATGAGAAATATTGGTCTGAAGTTTTTTTTTCTTGTAGTATCTTTGTCTGGCTTTGGTATCCAGGTGATGCTGGCCTCTTACAATGAGTTAGGCAGTGTTCCTCCTCTTCAATTTTTGGAAAACGTTTGAGAAAGATTGGTCTTATTTCTTCTTTAATTGCATGGTAGAATTCACAAGTGAAGCCATCAGGTCCAAGGCTTTTCTTTTTCAGGAGAATTTTGATTACTAATTCAATCTCCTTACTAGTTACAGGTCTATTCAGGTTTTTCCATTTCTTTGTGGTTCAGCAGTGATAGGTTTTGCCTTTCTAGGAATTTGTTCATTTCGTCTAAGTTGTGCGATTTCTTGGTGCACAATAGTTCATAGTACTCTCATAACCCTTTTTGTTTTTGCAGAATCAGTGTTCTCCCCATTTTCACCAATTTCAGCAATCTGAGTCTTTTTTTTTCTTAGTCCATCTAGGGATAGGTTTTTCAACTTTTTGATCTTTTTAAAGAACTTGTAGTTCCATAGATTTTCTCTAGTTCTTTTATTAATTTCTTTTACCTCTGCTCTAATATTTATTTCCTTCCTTCTGCTACCTTTAGGTTTAGTTCTCTTTTTTTCTCACTCCTTAAGTTGTAAAGTTAGGTTACTGTTTTGAGATCTTTTTTGTTTTTTAATGTAGATACTCATGGCTGTAAATTTCCACCTTAGCAATGCTTTTGCTGCATCCCATAAATTTTGATATCTTGTGTTTGTGTTTTTATTCTTTTTAATTTCCCTGTGATTTCTCTTTTAACCCATTAGTTGTTTCAGAATGTGTTGCTTAATTTCCAGATTTGTGAGTTTTCATTTTCCTTTAGTTACTGATTTCTAACTACATCCTGTTTTGGCCTGAGAATATACTTTATATTTTCTTTACCTTGTGTGTGATATATATCTTTTTAAATAATTATTGAGACTTGAATTTCTGTCCTTCCTGCTTTCAGTTGCCCTGTCTCAAGTTTGCTGATCCTTTCTCCACCCTGGTCAAATCTGCTGCTGAACCCCTACAGTGAAAATTTCATTTGTTATTGTATTTTTCTTTTCCTGACTTCTTTGGTTTCTTTTTTATAATTCTTATCTCTTTGTTGATATTCTGATTTTGTTAACTTATAATTTCCTGATTTCTTTGTTCATTTCTTCCTTTAGCCCTTTAAACATATTTAACACATGAACTGCCATGTGAGTTGTATTTCACTCACACCAGTTTTGAGCCCAGGGCCTCGTGCAGCACATGTAACTCACATGTCTCTTCACCTTGGGAGCTACAAGAACTATTTTTCAAGTTGTGTATAACTCATGCACAGCAAACAATAAAAAATAACAAATTTTTCATTAAATTAGAAAGGACTGTTTTGTTTTCAAAGTTTTTATTCTATTTTCGTAATAAAACACCATGGCCCCAAGGAAAAAAATTTTTTTTCTAGTGTGGCAGTCAGTGTGCTAAGACAGCTACCTTAGTCTTTGTCTAGTGAGTTTAATGTCTGGGCTTCTTTAGGGACAATGTCTGTCAGTTAATTTTGGTCCTCTGGGCTTTCCCTGTTCCTTTGAGTGGCTTGTGGTTTCCTCCTTGAAACCGGGCATCTCACTACCATGTGGTAACTCTGGGCATCGGAGTCTCCCTTTCCCAGGGTTTTCCACTTGGTTTATTTTTGTTAAAGGCTATCATCCATTTGTTTTGAGACATTTCCAGACTATTTTTACAAAACACTTCCTTTTTGTGTGTGATCATTTAAGTCTCTGTTCTTTTTATCTCATTTTCAGCTATTTTGACAGAAATTCCCTTGAATGCCAGGAGCTCTCCCGGTTTTTTCAGGTTGGCTTGGTGCTAGGGCAGTCCTCCAACTCTTAGGCTTGCACTGATCTTAGGGACCATACTGAGGTGACAGCTTAGGTCCTAGAACTTTTCTGAGTGTCTTCCCTGGGCATGTGTGTGACATTTTAAATCTCCCTTGTATATATGACTGCTTTTGAATGTCCCAATTTCCCAAAGTCTTACCCCAGCTCCTCCTCTGGGTCTTAGTTGCTCTATTTTATGTCTCCACCCATAACCTCTTGCTACAGGCATCTGTGTGTCCTTGCAGCTTTTACAAGAAGTCCCCACCTTTCCAGTTAGGCAAAACCAAGACGAGTACCTGTGTCAGTCCTTGAGGCATCCCCAGACAGCTTAGAAAAAACATACACAGTAATTTGCAAATAAGGTCTATTCTGCTTCCTCCAGTTCAAGGGAGGGCCCTGGGAACTGGCCTTCCGCTGCTTCAGGAACAAGATCGCCACGATGCCAGGGAGGGGTGGGCAAGAGCCAGTAAAAAAAAAAAATCACGAAGCTTTCCTATCGTTTTAAAGACAGCTTTCTTTGATTGGGCATTCCCTTGGTTGCTGTAAGCCTTGAACTGTTTTCTGGCCCTCTCACGAGTTGGTTCAGACAGCTGCTGCTCATCACTCTCAGTGTTTCCCTGGGGGAGCAAGAGCTCGGAGTGCCACAGTCCGCCACTGTGCTGGCAGCACTCAGGTCAATTATGCTCTGGTCCTGTAAGTCTAGTATTACAACAAGACCTTGAGTAGAATATGTTCATTAACTATGTGGTGTTTGAATTTTGGTTAGTCAGAATTACAAAAATGTTAAGACAATGGCCTCAAAATTCTTCTCAATCTGCTCGTTTACATTTAACATCAATGTATGAATATATTTTCTTTCAATTTCTTCTAAATTAATGAATCTTGCCTTTTTTTTTTTTCCTGGCTATGATGACAGTCACTAATAACAAAAACTTTTATAAAATCTGCTTAAGAAATGAAAGTGTGGCCAGGCATGGTGGCTTATGCCTACAATCCCTGCACTTTTGGAGGCAGAGGCAGGAGGATCACTTGAGCCCAGGAGTTCGAGACCAGCCTGGGCAGCACAGCAAGACCCTGTCTATACAAAAAATGAGAAAAATTAGCCAGGTGTGGTGGCATGCCCTTGTAGTCCCAGCTACATGGGAGGCTGAGGCAGGAGGATCGCTTGAGCCCAGGAGTTTGAGGCTGCAGTGAGCTATGATTCTGGCCTGGGCAACAGAATGAGACCTCATCTCTTAAAAAAGAAAAGAAAAGAAAAGAAAGTGCTCCACACACTCTCAGTACCAAAACACTAAATGACATCTATTGGCTTCTGCCAACGTCTTCTACTTTGCAGTAGTGTATGTTCTTGTCACCTGTTTTCAGTTGTGGCATAAGGCAGAAGTGAAATATATAAAACACAAATAACATGTTTTGCAAATATTTGACTATTTTGCCCTGTATAGGGCCAATATTAAATAACTTTCTGGTAACACATTCTTTACATAGTATAGGTGCTAATTTTGTTCATTTAATAAGGGTGTTATTACTGATGCTTATTATATTTTCTTTATTATTTTAGGATTTTCCATTAAGCCAGCACATACCCAGTTTCTACAACTGAAAATCAAGGCAATCATCTAAAATCTCATGATTTCTCATCCAGAGTATTTGGAGTCTTCTGTTCCCATTAAAACTGAATTTATGGTAGTACAAACCTGGGCCAGACTGTGTGTGTATAAAATAACAAAAGCACATTTATTTTTTCTTGAAAATTTCTGTAGATTACATAGAAAGTTCTCAGATTTGTAAAAGTTTATTTCTATTGTATAATCTTTGCACGTTCATTTTGTTAAATTTGCAATATAAATCAGTGACAATCTGCTATCTGGCCTCCTACACTGAGATATCCAGGTTTAAGCAGAATCGAGGGAACTGTGGTGAAGCAGCTTGCTGGACCCCCGTCCATCACTCTGCAGGGCGCGTCCATCCTGGTCTTGGTTCCAGGGCCTGCCTTCCCTCTCCCTGAGATGTCCACTGCCGGTAGGGCTTTCATTCTGCCTGGACCGAAGGGAATGGAAACACATTCCTCGAGGTAGTCTTTTACAAAGCAAACTGTAGCCCCAGAAATGATTTTGCTTTGAAAATCGGTATTTTTCAATGTCTTGATTAAATAAACCATTCTGTGATCTGATCTTGAGAGAAGGCCGGCAACTCAGTACTTACACTAAAGGTACACCTTTACTTCTCTTTTTGTGCTTGCCTCGATTTTTTTCATGTGATCATTTTTTTTTGTTTCATAAAGGACCACAATGGTTGTCATCTCAGGAATTTAGTTTGTTTTTAGCTGAAACAATAATTATTCCTTTAATGCTTGTTTTTTTTTTGTAAGACAAGCCTTTCAAAATTGTAATAAATTAGTTATTGAGCTTTAACTTTGGTTAAATTACTATTCTCCTTCCACATAACCTAGAAGCCTTTGAGAGGCAGGGAGAATGACTTTTGTTAGTACTATTGTTGTTTGTATTGGTCACTTCTCCCCTTCTACTGTGCACTAAGGTTGCAACCATGTAACCAAATGATTTTATTGTACATAACAAGCTCCAAAGGCTCAGCTGTAACAAAGTGAGATATTGCATGGCATTCTCCTGCAGCAGACTCTCCTTTGAGACGTAACTAAGTATTTTATGTGAGTATTAGTTTGAAAAAGTAAAATAATCCATTCAATTCTCAGGCTCATTTTGTTCATATTTTCAGTTTTAAGAGTTGCTTCTCCTCTACTATTCAACCAACTCTGGTTAATATCAGACAAAAAAAATTACAGAATGTTTGTCTTAAATGCTATACGAGCACATTCAAGGACTAGAATTTTGAGGTACTACTTGATAATGTATACCAGTGTGAAATAATAGAAAACAGCTAAGCAGCGAGGGCTAAACATAAATATTCACAGATTAAAAGTTCTGACAATGAAACTTTTCTTTGGACTTTCCTCAGGAAGTAGGATTTATGATACCGGAAGATAAAGGAATCTTTTAAGTATATTTATCATATATATAAATAACAAGGGAAAAATCTTTTGAGGTAAAAATCAGTAGAAAAGTGATAAAAACAGAAAAGCAGGAATGTTAATACATTGGATTTTTACTTACCTTGCAAGTTTTCTACCGTCCTGGTAGAACCACTGACCATTACCACAGTGCCACGCATTAGCTGTATCACACTGTGTTAGGCGGGCTATGCTAATATAAGGATATCCTGCAACAAAGACCTAAAAGAAAAAAACAGCAGCGCACAACAGTGGCTTAAGCAAGCCTAATGTTAATATTTCTCTCTTGTAGAACAGCTGGGGGCAGGCAGTCCAGGCCACTTACTGGCAGTGCTTCAACAAGGTCGTACGGAGCCCCAGGACCCGTGTGCGGTTCTCTGCCACAGTGGGGCGCTGCCGCCTCTGCAGGGTCTAGGGTGGCTCTAGGGTGCCAGGTCCACATTCCAAGCAACAGGATGGAGAAAGGGGCCAAAAAAAAAGTCATGGACTTTTGAAGGATACACTTCATTTCCCCCTCACAGCCGTAGCAACACGGTGACTGGTCAATGCAATCTTCGTTCTGGGGGCAGGCGCCTCGCTGAGAGATCAAAGGTTCTACCACTGTGTGCAAAGGAAAGAATGCATAATGAGGGAAAACTAGTGTTACCTGCACATCTGTCATTTAGATATTTTTGTGATTAGAAATTCCGATTTGAAAATCACTCTACTAGGAATATGACAGCATTGACGAGCTAAAAAATACTATTCTCAGTTTTCGTTTATAATGCATTAGTTTACTTCCTTTGTTCACCCACCAAAAGCAATGAAATGCACAACACTATCTGAATGAGTTTCCAAGGTATGTTTTATTGGTATAAAACCAAAATAACGTGATATAATTGTCTCGTCTGCCAATTAGCTACATAGAACTAGGTGAAAAAAAGATTTTCTCTTGCAATTTCTTTATTGAGGAAAAAAGGAAAATGTTTTACTTATAAAATAATAAAATACTGATTAGTCTTGGCAATCTATCTGACTGAACGAATTTAGAGTACCAAAACAAAAATAGTTCTTTAATTTTTACCAAATAAGTAAAAAGTCAGTAATAGTATTGTTACAACTTCTGAAAAATTCATAAAATTGAAAAGCAGAGAAAAGATTTCTCAAACAAGCCATCTGTATATTTTTCTCCTTTATTAAGGGAGAAAAAAAGTCTTCGTGATTCTGCTAAAAGATCATCTAGCAATACAAAGAGGTAGCTGTGGAATGTCTTCCGTCTCCATCCTGCTGACGAGTCCCCTCTTGATCTTCCTTCGCAGGAAGACTTAAGGCCGCGGTACACAGCCACGGGACCTGGTGGGACGCAGCTGCCATCAGCCTGCCCCTGCCGGATGCAAAAGCTCTCAACTCTTGGTCTGTGTTGCGTTACATACAAAGCTGTCGTTCATCTAATGTATTAAAAACTACCCCTATGTGATCTCAGAGCATCGGTGAAAGCTACAAAACAGATAGATCTAAAGTATTTTTGTTTGAAATACACATATCCCAAGGCAGAACCCAAAAGATACAGACTGCGAAAGCCACTTTAAAGATGGCTTTATTTAGATGACCCCAGATGAATGAGCGCCATTATGGTTGTGTAGCTGTGAAACAGATCGTCGTCCTTCACCTTGTTACATTTCCTCAATATAAAGTTCCCAGTGACTATCCGATCACATCCAATCTCTCCATTTCCAAAGAAGCCAAATAAGGGAACGCTAGGAAAAAACTTTCTAAATGCATCAGCCTCAACATTCCTCTTGGCTCTGTAGTACTGAAAGCCCCTGCCCACACATGCAAACATGAAGCCAACGGTGTTCTGTTCTGGAATGTTGGCCGCCTTGAGCCGCTGCATCGCAGCCTCGGCAGTCTTCTCGTCATTGACGTCCTCGCTGAGGAGCACAGTGGCACTCTGGATTCGGTGTCCACTGAATGACAGTCCAACCACACCAGTGGCGTCAATATCCAGAGGGTTCCTGGAAAATTAAATGAGAAAAGTGGCACTATATCATGAAGCAAAATTAAAAATTTAAAGTATAAAAGAAAAATCCTGATTCACTGACGGGTGGCTGCCTTCCTTCAGCAGCCTATAGTTACTCTGAGGTTCATCATCCCACATAAGAGGAATATAATAAGGGTTAAAAATTGAACTATTAAAATTAATACATTAAAAGAATGCAGAAGGCAGATCAAGAGAAGTAAGCCACTACTTATTTCAGTCCCAAATGCAATGGGACAAAGCGTATCCACAAAGGTTTCTGAAACCCATCCTGCATCGTTAGAAGGCACAGAGTACCCTGACCTTCCTGACTTCCTTAAAAGGAACCTTCTACTTCACAGGCACAAAGATTATTAAATGAAGCTTTCTGGTATCATTAACATCTTCCCCACCCCACCCTTGGCTATCAAATTCTGCAAGAGGTGTATTAAAAATATAATCATGCAGGGTAATTTTAAAAACCTATTAACTCTAGAAGTTTTAGCTGTGGTCCATTAGGAAGTCTTGTTCATTGCTTTGAGCCTAGAATTCAGCTTATTCTGACAGTAAAAACTCATGTTTTCTTTTTGTATTTTCATATTTTTTAAATGAAATATTTGATCCTTACAAAAGAAAATACAGTGTCGATAAAGGTTACAAAGCATAATATAGTGAGCACCCACTGGAGGAGAAACAAGTACATACGTTACATTTCTATCACGTTTACCGACATCTGAATCTACAAAACGGGCTAGATTTGCCGGGTTAGTGAGAAACTCAAGACTCAAACAGGTTAAGTGATGAAGATAGTAAGGCTAACTAGTGGCAACACCAGTGTGTGAAGAGCAAAATCCAACTTCAAAAGTCCTGTGCTGCTTTTTTATCACTTTTCCTCTTTGGTATACGATTGTTAATAAATGTCAATCTCTTACTCAAAGAATTATTGACCTATCTTCTTGGGGGCGGAGGTAGGCTGGGTTATGTGGGCACTCCATGGCTTCTCTTACCCACTGATGCAGTGCGAAGACCACATTAAAATGAATGTGTCACGTAAGGAATAATGATGTCGGGAGGTGTATTTCCCACATCAGGTATAAAAAGTAGATGATATACAAATAGCCACACTAACACTGTGAGGCCAGCACCTCACATGTTGTGAGTCTGAGTGAGATATTTGCATTTCAAAGGCAAGTTGTATGTTAAGTCACCACTGCCCTATCTGTACACAACTTAAAGGTAATCACAAAGACAGGGAAGAAATTAGGCAAGAGGGGAAATAACCTCAGATACCAAGAGTTAGGTGTACGTATGCACGAAATCCAGTGTTTGACATCCTCCTCCCTGGGATTCGGTGCACTTGGCTTTTCCCCCTTCTTCCCCACTGGTGGTCTAGGGACCTTGGCTGCAGCAATTTGCTTTCCCATGTCCACAAGACGACCAGGAGAGAGCCGTAATTAGGATGATTTACGTTGCTCTCACAGATACTGATCTCCAACAGTCTGTCCCCATGTCACCACTCTAGGAACCAAACATTAAACTCATCACTATATACAGTGAGAAACAAATACTAGTGTTTACGAGTATTGGGGGTTGGGTGGAATCTCATTTTCCTGCTTTGGAAACAATATTTATGTCCACTTAGTTAGCTCAAACTCAAAATGTCACATACTTTCATTCAAAACGGAAAGGGATAGCTATCTATCTTCTCCCAAGATAGAAGAGCAAATATTTTTTAATCTTTGAAAGCAAAAGCCTTAGTAACAAAAATCAAAATGCCACAATTTTTTGAGATTGAAGAAGCTTTTCAAAAGATCTAGTACAGAATTTCCAAAAATGTGTGCCAAGTAATACCAGTGGGCCCTGTAAAATGCTTGTGGAAAAAAGGTTTTGTGATTTGAGAACTGCCACAGTTAATATTATTCCCAAAGCGTGGAGCACATCAGAGGCTCTGAGTTTTGCCGTGAAGACCACTTTAACCATGTATTTCTTTACAGGAGGAAAGAGAACTAGAGAGGAAATGACAGAGCTCCACAGCTGTCAAAGGAAAGATCGACAGACAATGTTGAAAATCAATTTTGAGAATGTGAGTCCGACTAGGAAGTTCTTAAAGGACAATATATAAATATGTAATTCTTCACCTGTAAGCAGAATTATGTTGAGTAAGCCCCTTAACCAATATCTACTATAAAATGGAATGAACTGTTACCTTAACAATTCTTTAAATGTGTTTTTTTAAAAAAACCCAAAGTAACAAAAACCTGAGACCATTTCTGTTCATCCACAAAAGAAATCGGAACTACACCAGACATACTTTTCAGAAGTCAGTGATGACAGGTTGTCCACCTGGCCGCCAGCCAAGATGATATTCATGTCACTGAAAGTGCTGACTACTCGATGCAGATAATTGCTGGCTCCCACCTTACAGCAATTATAGCCAAAGACAAGGACCACACGAAGTTCAGGGTTATCTAAAAGACCTGCGGAGAAACAAAGAGCAGCAATTAAAGACAGCCTTAAAACAGAAATTATTTCATACACACGTTACAAAATAAAATGTTACTTACACTCCTAGTTAAGTGCAATGTAGTGGCTTAATCTGTCAAGTTTTCCATATTTTACCATTTTAATACAAAAAATTTTTAGCTACAGTTTTTTTCTGTAAAAAAAAACCTAAATGGCTATTTGAAAATAACACAATCAACACAACTACGGAAGCAGCTGTGTACTGAGCAGCACCCTGTGGTGGCCATGGCACACGCTGGGTCTGCATGGGCCGTCCCCTGAACAACAGGGAACAGCGGCTTCCACGGAGAGGTTTAGCAGCACAGCTACAAGGGGAATTTGAAGATAAAAAAAACCAGTGGAGAGAAATGGTGCTGATCACCTGCAGTGGGGTGAGTGGGTGGCCCCTAAAAGATGCAGCCACAGCAAATCCCTGGAACCTACGAACATGACCTTATTTGGAAAAAGGATCTTTGCAGATGTAATTAAGGACCTTGAGATGAGATCATCTGGCTTATCCAGGTGGGCTCTAAATCCGATGACAAGTGTCCTGATACTAAGAGATACACACAGGAGAGAGAAAGAGGAGGTGGCAGCGTGATCACAGAAGCAGAAACTGGAGCGACGCAACTGTGGGCAAGGCCAGTGGCCACCAGAAGCAGGAAGGGACAAAGAACAGATTCTCCCCTAGAGCCTCCCAAGGCAGTGCAGCCCTGTGGACACCCTGATCTCAGACTTAGGCCTCCTGATGGTGACAGAATAAAACTTCTGTTGTGTCAGGACCCCAGGTTTCTGGTACTTTGTCAGAGCAGCCTTAGGAAACTGCTACACCACTGAAATACGGGCTTCACCCACCTCCTCCCGGAAAGCGGCCGGAGCGAAGGCGGGTCAGCCACTGGGACCCCTACCAAAGCAGGGAAGCGTCCAATTCCGAGGCGCAGAAACTAAAAGCTGCTACCACTGGGGGCGGACTCTAACAGGACGGCTGTGCTCACACTGCCCGCTGCTCCCAGGCTTTCAGCCGAGACCCTGTGCCTTGTTCAGACTGTCAGCTTGAAAGGTGCCAGCAGTGCCAGAGGTGGCTTTGGGGACAGGGAAAAAATTCAAAACCTAACCACACTGGTGTTTCCACTTGACTCAGCTCCATGACTTCCCTCTTGACAGACCTACGGTGAGGCTGCCAGGCTACTTACAGAAATGTGTGTGAATGACCCTTTACTGACACCAGTGCTGACTTATTCTGGGAAAGCGCATCTGGCTCATTTCTAGTTCTCTACACAGTGAATCACTGACTTGGACACTGAGATGAGTATTGGCACTTTCATGACATATGGTGTCAAACCACGACTACAGGGTCTTTTTCCCTATGGACTAGCCCAACAAATTTCAAAAGAGTATTTTTTCCTTTTCAGAACAAATTTTCACAGTTGGAAGAGGCCTGTGAGATCAACAATCTTATTTACAAACAAGGATTAACAATCCCAGAGAAGTGACTAAGCCTAGGACAATATCATGGCGGACTCTAGATTAAAACCCTTATCCTCCTGACTTTCAGGGCTTTAGGTTTTAGAAACCTCAAGACTTCTAAATCTCTATCTTTCCTGCTGTTTTCTAAGCTCCAGATGCTCTTTTACAACTGTCTACTGAACGTTTTCATCTGAACGTTCTAAAGACACCACCTTCAGTCACCTGTCAGACACATACCCCACGTCTTCTCCATTGGTGCTGTTCTCAGCTGACGGAACCCCCTACTCCCTACCCCTCCTTAGAGAATAAACCCACCCAGGCTAAGCCCAGCCGCCGGACAGACCAGGCTCTATATTTAACCAACAGACTGGTGCTTCAGTGAAATCAGAGGGAAGGTACGACTCGAACTCCGTGCCACTCAAAACTGAAAGGCCTAAAATACGTGTGGCCTGGGAACCGCGTCACTCAGCTCCACCCAAGGCGAGGGCAGTGCCGGCTTTTCCCCAGAGATTCTGAGGTCCCCTCCCATTTGGCATAAAGAATCATCAAGGACCCAGTATTCTGGGCCACTTGCCATAGAATATGACTAATAATTTGATTCTAGAATCTTTCAAAGATTGATATATTAGCAGGAGCTTACCTCAACCATTAAAAACAATCCCATAAAAGCATTTTATAAGGCACTTTACCCGGTGTAACCTCCTGGTGAGCCTTTCAGGATGGTAAGCTGGTTGCAAAATGTAACCTCGGGTAACAGAACAGACTGCCCTGCCAGGTAAGATTGGTAACTATAACCAAGTTAAATACTGCAGGTGTCTACCAATGGCATGAAACTATTCTTTCTAGCGAGAATGCTGTTAAGTCAGTTTAGCAAAGAATTACCACCGCTTAGGAATTTTTCATCCCTCAGCCCCTGCCTACACCGCGACCCTGCTCCTGGGCTGTAAGTCCCCGCTTGTCTTTGTATTCAGAAGTGAGTCCAACCTCTCTCTCCTGCTGCAAAGCCACATCATAGCCATCCCCCTGAATAGTCAGCCTTCCCGTCTTCAGCAAGTATCGGCATCACTTCTTCTCTAACGCCACGTCCCGTCACTTGCGCTTTCTCAGGGGCTGGGCAACTTCAAAAAAGCAGAGCGAGCTCGATCAATCCCTCAGCGCCGATTCGCTCAGCTTCACGCCTGGTCACTGCTTGTGACCCCTAGAGAGTCTCTATAACATCCCCAGGTAACTTTAGAACTTAGTCCTTCTTCAGACTTTTTTGGAATCTGACTTAAATCATTAAAGTTTTTTGTCTGTATCCCTCTTGGTTGCTGGTAGAATTCGAGAGGAGTATTCAAAGGACCAAAGACAGGACGCAGAAAGGACCCGAAAAACCCACAAGCCACATCACTAGATTGCCAATGTCACAACAAACACAGCACTTGTGCTGGGCACTGTTCTAAGCACTTCACAGAAATTATTTAATGCCTGTAAAAACATACTAGGTACTGTTAAGTTCCTATGAAGTCTATGAGGACCCAATGGCTTTCAAAATTCATATTCAACATGCAAATTTATCCACATTACAGGACCTTACACAGACCAGACATAAGTAAAATTAAATACACACCCCGGAACTGGCTGCCAGAAAGGAACTGGTGCCTGCTGAGCTATGGAGGACACAAGACACTTCCCACTCCTCTCCCTCCAAGAGCAAATGCAACTGGATTCTTCAAGGGCTTCCTCTCTTGACCCTAAAATATAAAAACCAATGGGAGAGCTTTTCTAATGGGAATCTCTGCAAATAAAGCTGAAATTGAAAATCACCATGCCCCAGCAGCTAATGTTACAGGTTTGAGCTTCTAGGACAATGTCAGGATATATTTGTAAAAGGGACAGAGAGAAAGGACCACAGGTGTGAGGCAACTAGCAGAGCTAACCACCTCAAGCGTCTCAAAAGAGGAAAGGCTCTGGCCCCTCAATTAAGCCCACCTATGAACAATCAGCAGTGCTGAGGCTGCTTTCTCCAGCTCTCTTGTCTGTGACACGGACAGATGGCCAGAGCCACCGGCGCTGCTCTGAGCACTGGAGGCGCGCTGCGGAAGCCTCAGAGGACGAAGTGCGTGAGCACAGTCAGGGAGGGCGGCTGCTCCCCTCTCCCGCGGCTGTGGCTCTCAGACTGTGCCCTAGTGGGCACAGAGCTCCAGGGAAGCCCCTGGGGTACATGGGGAGAAACTAAGCAACCTCAGTCCTGGGCCTAATGCACTTTCTTCAACCTAAGCAGCTCTGCTTTTATCTGCTTTATTTTTACGTTGGTGTCCCATGTAAGACTGTATTTAGAAACGAGCTGTTTAAAAGAAAAGTTAAATGGTTCAAGAAGCTCCTTACTGAGCAGTCTCGATAGTCTTCAACATAAGCACAAGGGAGGGCTGTGATAATAATATTACATTAGTACCAACCCTGGACAATCAACACCCGCTACTGAGCCCCCGTCCCCACCCTCCTCCTCACATCATTGAAGCCAGTGGCCTCCGCGGCCACTCTCCAGAGCGCCAGACCCATATATTCAACGATCTAATCAATATCCCCATCTCACACTGAACCTGTCCAAACAGAACTGATGATCTGATTCCTCTGCGCTGTGCCCGTAGTCTATCCTCACCTCAGTGGTACTGTGCAGCTGCCCTAGCCAGAAACCTGGGTGACACCGCTGCCACCTCCCTCATTCTCAACACCCAACATGCCATCAGTCACCGCATCCTGCCCATTGACCTCCAAACGCCATCTCGAACCCACCCACGCCTCAACCCCACTTGCCACTGCCCTCGCCCAAGCTGCCACATGCTCTTGCCTTAACCACGACAGCCTCCTGTTCTTCCTGCATCCACTTTTTTAAAAATTTACTTTAATTGACAAATGAGAAATACATATATTTATCACGTACAACATGGTGTTTTGAAATATATACACACCACTGAATGGTTAAATCAAGCTAATCGTGCATCCACTCTTACACTCCTCCAAACTGATCTCCACGCCGCAGCCAGAGTCGTGTTCTCGAAAGACCTATCTGACGACGCCACTCTTTGTTTCAAAGCCTGGCTTCCCGCTGCCCATCCGGGGGATGTCCCGCAGGGCGGATCTGGCCTCCTGCTCGCCTCTCCAGCTTCACCTGCCTGGCGCCCAGCCTGCTCGCACACTAGTTAGACACGCCAGTATCTGCGGTCCCCAGATGAGCTGTGGGAATCCACGTTTACATCCTGAAGGGGAGCTGGCAGGCCCTTTCTATTTCCTGTCCTTTGTTTTCTTGGCTACCGTTTTTTTTTTCCTTTTGGTCAGCAACCTGGAGAGAAGGTAAAGACCACCTACAATACTGCTCCCCACTGCACACCTGAGGGCTGAGTCTATCCGCTCAAGCCTCGTTCACATCTTTTTAGGGCTGTCAAAATGTCACTTTGCCAACACACCAGCCTAGATGAGGTCCCGTGGGTACATGCTTTACAGCACACCTGTGCCCCTACCTGCTGACACTCGCCACATCTGTGGCGGCTTATTCAGAGCCAGCCTGCCCGGCGAGGCCGGAAGCTCCGGAGCAGCAGCCGCGTGTCAAATGCAGTGACTGGCACACAACATACAAGCAGTTTCTAATAAATGAACATCAGCTTTTTATGAAACTTCACTGAGGTATTTTTGCTTTTATTCCATAAAAATTAAGTTTGCCCATGTGTATTTTTTTTTTATTCCAGAGACCAATTTCAACACAGGATACCACATAGACCTTAGAACAACCTATGCTTTATTTTAAAAATGTACCGTATTTGATGAGATTTCTCCAAAAAGAATTTACCAATGTGTGTGTGTGTGCAACTGCTGCATGTGCTACGATGCTGGGTCAGATGACATCTCCCACCCGCAAGGCCTGGCAAACTATACTCATCGAACACAAGGTCGCTGTCTTCAGGCACTGCCAATCTCGTCAGACAGGATGCAGCCCCTCCTTTGCTTTTGTGAGCTTTTCATACGCGCTCGTCTAGTCACTGTGGCTGAGCACTGTGAGGCAGGGGGAGACGAACTACACACGGGCCAAACCCAGCCCACCTTCTGTTCCTCCTTTTGTAAATAAAGCTTTATTGGAACACAGCTGTCATTTATGTATTATCTATGGCTGCTTCTGCACTCCAACAGCAAAGCAAATAGACACAACTGGGACCACATGGCTGGCAAAACCTAAATTATTTACTATCTGGCCCTTTACAAAACACTCTGCCAACCTCTGAGGGACACTATATGAATAGGATGCTTTCGGCGTTAAAGAACACAGAGAGGAGCGGCTCCAGGTATTTGGTTCAGGAATGCAGGCCGGGACTGGGAAGAAGGCATGTCCCACGTCACAGCCTCCAGGCATTCACTCCTTGCCCACCTAGATTACTACATCTTCTTGAGCACGTAAGAGACAACGGTCCAAATTCAGACAGTCATCCCTCGGCATCCATGGGGGATGGGTTCCAGGACTTCCCCCAGATTTGGATTCCAAAATCTGTAGATGTTCAAGTTCCTGATCTAAAATGGTGTAGTATTTGCATAGAACCTGGGCACATCCTCCTGTACACTTTAAATCATCTCTAGATCACTTACAGTACCTAATACAATGGAAATGGTATGTGAATACTTGTTATGCTGTATTGTTGACGGAATAACACAAAAGAGGTCTGTACATGTTCAGTATAGATGTTTTTTTCCCTTCTCAAATATGTTTGATCTGCAGTTGGTTGAATCATGGATGCAGAACCCAGATATGGAAGGCCAATTACACATAGAATTAGGACATAAAATAGCATGTGAAAGAAAAGAGATTATTATCTCAAGCTAGGCAAAGATTCGATTTCCAGAAGGTCATGAACAGGATGAGATTGAGGCCTTGGAATAAGCCAACAATGCTGACAGCAAGTGGCTCAGGAAAGGAGCCCTATAAGAAAGCTGCAGAGAGCAGAATAATTCTGGAGTTGTTTCTCCTTTCAGTTTTCTCATTCCTATACTTGGCCCTATAATGCAAACATGTTCTAACAAATATAACGATTTTATCATAAAATGGATGGTTTCTTCTGCTCCAGATTTTGGTTCTTTTTTGTAAACTGACAAACCAGGATTCCAGCGTCAACAGTGCTGTGTATCAGGACCTCATCAAGGAGTCCCAAGGAGCTCATGGGGACAGGGGAGGGGAACTGCCCAGGGAAGTGCCCTCTCGGGTTCAGCCACACGACCTTTAGGAGAAGCACTGAGTTAAAAGCCAAAACGAGCATCTCCCATGGGGTCTGACTGTTCCCTATTTCTTCTCCCAGTCCTGCTTCTCCTGTCCCAGTGTTCCCTATTTCTGCTCAAAACTCAAGAGTCATCACCGAGTCCCCAGTCTCCCTTCTCCATACCTAATCGCCTAGTAATTTCCTCCAATCAATTCCCTGCTCTTTGTGCCCTGGTGTTATTTCTTGCCTAGACTCTTAAAGAGGACTCCTACCTGGCCTCTCACTTCCAGCATCTCCCCACTACGCAGGGCTGCACCCACTGGACCCGACCCATCTCTGAGTAACAGCAGTCACTGCTGAGGACAGGACCAAGTCCGGACTAGCCTGGCCGCACTGCACCCCTCCTTTGTTCTCGTGATTCCCCTCACACACCCTTTGCTTACAAAACTGAATTATTTACGCTTTCCCCAACATGCTCTGTGACTGCCTGGCTCTGTGCCTGAGTTTCCCTGTTCTTTCAGCCTCTGACAAGGAGGAGTAACATCCTTCTCTCCCATATGCCCTCTCCTCCTCCAAGGGTTTAACCACCACCTGCTCCGTGAGACCTCCCTGACCTGCCTCCCCTGGCAGGACCCAACGGCGATCTACCCTGCCACCTCCTGGCACAGCTCACATCCTCACCGTGAAACACCACTTCGGGCAAGGATGGACGGCACACACAGCGACAGTGGTCCCAAAGGATTACAATGGAGCTGAAAATCCCTGTCCCCGGGTGACGCGGCAGCACAACGCGTGACTGAGATGCTTGTGACGCCGCTGCGGTGAGCAAACATGCTGCCTGCCCGTCACACGGAGAGCACGGCACGTCCAGCACATGCAGCGCGTCACACTCCACGATGCAGTGCGCAGCCGTGTCACTGCTTTATGCGTTTGCTAGGACATCCTTTTGGTCATTATTCTAGAATGTACTCCTACTCACAAAGAAAAAGTAGCTGTAACACAGCCTCAGGAGGTCCCCGGGAGGCGCTGCAGAAGAAGGCGCCACTGTAGCAGGAGGTGCAGCTCCACCTGCGCCACTGCCCTTGGGGACCTCCCAGTGGGCGAGGCGCGGAGGTGGCAGACGGCGACAGCGATGGTCCCAGCCCTGTGCGGGCCTCGGCCAACGTGTGTGTGTGTGTCTTAGTTTATAACAAAAAGCTTAAAAAGTAAGAATAAGTAGTAAAACATTTTGAAAGAAAAAAGCTTACAGACTAAGGATATATTTTGCACAGCTGTACAGTGTGTGTGTTTTAAGTGAAGTGTTATTTTATTACAAAAGAGTTAAAAAGCTAAAGAAATTTTAAAAGTTTATGAGGTAAAAAAGTGATAGTAAGATAATTATTGAAGAAAGAAAATTTTTAAAATGAATTTAACGTGGCCTCAACGTGCGGCGTTTGCATAGCAGAGCACGGAGACGTCCGAGGCCGTCACGCTCGCTCCCCACGCACGGACGCCCGCAGCCACTTCCAGGCCTGCAAGCTCCATTCGCCTGAGTGTCCTACACAGATGTGCCACTTTTTAAAGATCTTCTAAAAGGTATTTTTGCTGTACGTCTTCTAATGTTTAAATACGTTCAGATACACAAAGCCACTGTGTTGCCGGCGCTTGCATTCTCAAGGACGGCGGCGTGCCGTGCAGGTGCGCAGCCGGGAGCGACCGCTGTGCAGCACGGCCTGGGTGTGCAGCAGGCCACGCCGCCGAGGTTCGTGTGAGGGCGCCCTCTGACGCCCGCACAATGCCGACACTGCCTAGCGATGCGTTTCTCAGAACTCACCCCCGCTGTCAAGCAACACGTGCGTGTGTAAGTGTCGTTCAGACCCTCCCTGCAATGTCACTGAGACAGACTCTGCACCCAATTAATTTTTCTAACCCTATGAGACCTTTTAATAAACTAAATAAAATTAATGTCGGATTTCTACATCATGAACCAACCATATATAGCCCTCTCCTTGCCAACATCAACATGTATTTCTTCTTCCTTCCCTGTGCTAAGTGTGCTGCTGTAACCCCTTCCAGAGTCTAAGCTGTCCTGGACTGGCTCACTGCGAGGCCCTCAGTGGCAGCTGACACGATCACAGACTGCAAATGGCTCTCCCACCGACATGTCTGACTACGGCTTCTTTGAGTTTCACACCTACTATTTCTAACCGCCAGGCCAACTCTGAGTAAGATTGGGTTTGCTGAATGTTGTCAGCTCCAGCTAGCCTTCCAACCTCGGGTCGCATTATGATGATGACAAGCTCACCCGAGCCTGGCCACATGGCTACATTTCCTCCTAAATTCTTTTTGCCTTTACGCTTAACATTGGGTCAGTTTAAAGGTACTATCTGATCTTTTCCCTAAAGGAAGTTTAGCATCCTTAACTTAGGGTAGCTTTAACCATTCAGCTAACTCTACTATTTACATACCCCAATAGCCTTCGCTCTCTATTCCCATCAGAGTTCGGTTTCCTCGTCGATAATATTCCATGATAAATTTTGCCTGGCATAGCTGTGGTGAGGATTAGAAATAACACAGTGCCCAGCATAGATACCTCTGTAAACGTCAGCCATCGCTGTCACTATAAGCAAAGACATCCGCGAGCTCCGTTGGCACACTGCTTCTCAACAGGCTGACACGGACACCTAAGACCCCCTGGCTGCCCTTACAAGGTCCCTTCCTGAGCTCCCTCCAGCCTATTCCTCCACAGACCACAGGGCCAACGCTAGCCTTCCACCTACCATCTGCTGAACAAGGCATATTACTGAGTGCTTTTACATGAGTCACTTCATTCAATCCTCACAACTCTGTTAGTTATTTCCAATTTATGGATGAAGAAAACAGAGGTTAACAAAAGTTTAAAAACTTGCTCTCAATTAGAGAGCCAGAAAGTAGCAGAACTAGGGCAGCTACAAGCCTGTATTCTTTTTTTAAAGGTCGACTACCCTCTCTTTATTTATTTGACAGATAAAACTGTATTTACTGTGTACAACATGATGTTTTAAAGTCTCTAAACACTGTGGAATGGTTATATCTAGCTAATTAACATATATACAATGCACATACTTTTTTTTTCTGATCAGCAAATCAAATTTCCCCTTTCCTGCTATATATATTTTTGAGACAGAGTCTCACTCTGTCACCTGGCTAGAGTGCAGTGGCATCATCACAGCTCACTGCAACCTCAAACTCCTGAGCTCAAGCAATCCTCCCATCTCAGCCTCCCAGAGTGCTGGGATTACAGGCGAGAGCCACTGTGCCCGGTCTGCTATACAATTTTTTATTCCGGCTGGGTTGACGTGCCATTTCAAATATGGGAGGCTTATCTCTACAGGCTGCCGATTTAAGTAGAAGTGAGGTGTTACCACTAATTGTTTTTATGCCAACAGTGATTTTTTTTAAAGTGATTATTTTAATGAGTTAAACAAGTCCAATGAGTTTACCCGCAGATGTGGATGAAAGGACTTAACACTGCTTTGCTTGTGTAGCTGGTTTGTTGCTTGCTATATTAAGCTTTCCCATCGAAGCTGAGACATTGAGCCAACTCATTACCTCTGCAAACTCGCCTCTCATGACTCCATCATACTTCCCATCAGATGTTTCCTAGTGCACCCCTTTCTTAATAGATTCTTCCTTAACTTCTACCTTCCCTAACACTAGGTTCACTATACTTACTCCCATCTTTCTCATTAGTCCCCTGCATCTTCTAAAATCTTTTACAATAAATGCTATTACTAGTATAAAAAAGAAATAAAAGTTTAAAAAAACTTTTCAGCTTCAAAAAATAAAAATAGGGCAAAACAAAAACTAATAGAGCAAGAATTCCTTCAAAATTCAGAATTAAATACAAATAAGTTTTTTTATCAACAGAGTATTGATGAAAAACTTTTCATTTCTAGTTCTCTTAGGCTTTAAAATAAGTCACATAATTCTAAAAGTAAATCAATTCTACAGAAATTTACTGTACTAGCCTCTGTTAGTCACTAGCTTGAATTACTCACGTCTCCACTAACAGATGTACTTAATCCCCATTCTCCCAAAGGAGCTAAATAGCTACCAACCAGCCAGAAATAAAAACAACAAAATTAATCAACAAAATGAGCAATTATTGATAAATAACTTACCTACTTCAGTGAGTTGATGTCTTTCTAATGTTAAGTTCTTCGGATCCTTAATAAAATGAAACGGCTGTATTTTTATTCCTTCAATTTGAGGGAATAACAGAGCAAAACCAGATTCTCCGATTTCTATTTCCTGAGGTCGACTGCTACCTGATCCCATTGGAGTCACTAGGGAAAAAGTTAAGCAGATTTGTGAACAGATTCAGTAAAAAGTTAAGTTTAATTTGGTAACAATGTAGATCAGTGGGGCCCACCCAGATAACTACCGTTCAGCTCACTAAGACAATCATCAAGCCGATGGGTCACTATCTGAGGAAAAGTTTTCCAGCTTTGACAATTTCAAGGTGTGGCGTCGTGATGTCTGCAACTGAACTTTCAAATGGTTCAGAGAGAAATGTTTTTATAAACAAACTGAGAAAAAGCAAATGCTGCAAAATTTTTTCAATCGGTGAATCCAGACGAAGAATATATGGGTGTTTACCACACTATTCTATCATTCTTTCAACTTTTCCACAGGTTTGAAGTTTTTCAAAAAAAAAAATTGGGGGGTAGTAAATACACTTTCATAGCAACTTCACTTTTTAAAATTTACCCTAAAGATATTTGACAATCATATGAAGTATATATACACACAAGTAGGTTTACCACAGAATTTTTAGTAGGAAATAAAAGAAACAAACTTAAATGTCCTAACTGGTATTTAGCTTAAAAGTTACATTTGTATAATAGAATGTAGCCATTAAAATGATGACAGGTGTATATTTATTGACATGGAAATATGTGTGTAATACGCTCTGAAATTTAAAGGCAGATATTATAGAATAAATTGTGACCCCCCCCATTCGTATGTTGCATCCCTAACCCCGCTGTGTGACTGTACTTGGAGATAGGCCTTATAAAAGAGATCGTTAAGATTAAATGAGGACATATGGGTGGGGCCCTAATCTAACAGGACTAGTGTCCTTATAAGAAGAGGAAGGGACACAGAAAAGCATGAGAAAAGCCACTGTTTGCAAGCTTCAGGGAAACCCATACTGATCTTGGACTTCCAGGATCCAAAACTGTGAGAAAATAAATTTCTGTTGTTTAAGGCACCCAATCTATGGTATTTTGTTATCGTAGCCCTAGGAGACTAATACAGTAGGTTACAAGTCTATAGAAAATTATATTCTGGTTTTATATATATTAATATATGTTAACATTGTAACGGTAATAGAGTGGTCAACTCTGTGGTGCTTAAAGGTGCTTAATTTCTTTTTTTGCTTACTTGTATCTTCTAATTTTTCTCTTTTCTAACAATAAATGATTATAACTAGGGTAAAAAAGTAATAAACTTTTTGAAAAAAGTGTTAAGCCTTTTAGAAACCAAAGCTAGGGCAAAATGAAAAAATAATATTTATTTATAAACACCTGAAATCCTTTGTACCTCACTGTACAAGACTCTTAAATTCAGATTAAAAGTCTTTCAGTGAAGATTAAAAATGTTAATTATGGAGTGCTACTGAGTTGGAACAAAGAAAATAATATTATGCAACATTTAACTTATTGCTTTCTGTGTATTTCTCTTCTAAATGCTTCACACATGTTAATTCATTTACGCCAAGGAAGGCACTGCTGTCGCCATCCCCATTTCAGTGACGGGAGACTGAAGCCCCATTAAGTTAGGTAACTTGCTCAAACTCAGACAGACACTAGGTGGTACAGATGGGATTCCGATCCGGGTGTCTTAACCACTGCTCCCTGACGGCCTCAACAGAATTTCTCCCCCCATTACCTATGGAAAACAATCAAAAATAATAAAAATAAACAAAAATTCACCAACAGCAATCAAATATGGAAAAGGGCACAGCCTCACACTAAAAACTTCTAACAGTGGTAGACAAGCAGAGAAATAGAAGTTTCCTAGTAAGATCCATTTTCGTACCTAATCCCAGGCCTACCTCACTCCTACGGACCAGAAACAGGACTGGCTGAACTGACAAAACTCTGAAAATTCCTAATTTGGACAGAGGCAGAATGAGATCTTTTCCCTCTTATGATAGGCTACTAAGTATTTGTTACATTTGGTTTACACAGGTAGACTTGAGATTTGAAATACTAACCACAATAACTTAAATATTAATGTAAGTCAAATATAATACCATGATAAATATGAGTAACTTTATTGTATTTTGGATGGCCACTAATATAAATGTGCTTTTAAGCTATGGATAATTCAACAATCTACAGGATCCCACATTAAGGCAAGGAGGAAATCATGAAGTTGCTAATTTCTCTCACCTACAATTCCTGGCGTCACAATCCCAAGGACTTGGCATTGTTTTGGAAATAGCTTTTCAAGGGCAAATGCTGTTTCCATACTAGTTCTTCTCCTTGCTGCAAAAATACAGTAGCAAAATTATTAAACATCATCCATTTAAAGTCAAATCTGACAATGTAAAAAAGTCATCTGACACCAGAAAGCTTTACAAAAAAGCCTAAAAGCTTTGATTAAAACAAACGTTTCCCCCATTTTGGCCCCTGCTTTGTATTTTAAATTCTAAATCTGACCTTTAGCCTCACTAGTTTGCCTTTCCCCTTTGTTCATATACTGCTTTTGCCCCAATGATGCCAAATTTAGCAGTGGCAGCTAAATGTTAGACTTACTACTGCACCTTCTGTTCAGCTGATAGACAGTCAGCCAGATTCAAACAGACAGTGCGAATCCCTGATCTAAGTCTGACTCGGGGCCTCGGTGTGCCCACCTTGGATACTTAGTCTGCTTTTTCTCTTAGCAAGCCAAGAATGCACAATCTCTGCAGATAACTCTGGTAAGTGAGACCCCATGTTCCAACACAGTAAAAGACTTCAGTAGCCAAAGTCATACATCCTGTTTTAATAATAAAAAGAAGTGCTTAGAAGATTAAAGTATTTCAAAATGAGAAAAACATCTTTCTAAAAACTTTGTTTCAATTGTACCACAAGGTTTAACATCAATCTAAAGCGGAAAGGGCTCATGGAGCAGGTTCAGCGACAAACAGATCCACGCACGTCGCAGGGTGCAGTCCCAGAGCCGCACAGAGTCCGCAGCTCTGCAGCACGAGCACGACACCGAACTTCGCGCAGAAGGCACATAAGGGAACGACAAACAAGCCCCTGCTTTAGATATTTACCTCTCTTATGGCCACGGCACTCTTCCAGACTGATGAACGTTTCCGAATCAGCCATGTAGAGAACTGTGTGTGGTAAGATGTGAACATTCTGCAAAGAGAAAGAAATCGGAACTGGGTCCCGTGAACCCCTGAGTGCTTCCACGCGGTCCCTCAAAGTGTCTCCCCGGTCCAAACGCTGTCACCCTATCTTCCTTCAGGTCAGTGCTGGCATTCTGAGTCCACCCACTTCTCGTGCATTTTTCACTCATGCTCTTCCCTTTTCAGCTCACTTACTAAGCACCTATTTCTTCAAGCTGAACTCATTCCAGCCCTCAGAAAGCTCATTTTCATGATGATAATTTAAACTCTTAGAACAAAAACATCAAGTACCAGCAAAAGATGCCACTTGCTTTATTTGAACAGACATCACAGTAACAGACACCTCAGCAACAGGGAAGACACACAGGCTGTGTCACTCCTCTTTTCACTGCCTATCAAATCAAATAATCCAAGCCTTCATTTCCAGCCTCTGGAAGCCCTGGCTTCCTCTAGGAGCCCTTAGCTTACTATCATCCAGACGTACTGACTTACGCATATGTCCTCCTGTTGCTCTTTTCTTGTGGAACTTAAAGATTGTTTTAAAAAAAAAAAAAAAAAAAAAACAGCCAGGCATAGCGGTGGCACCTGTAGTCCCAGCTACTTGGGAGGCTGAGGCAGGAGGATCGCTTGAGCCCAGGAGTTTGGGGTTGTAGTGGGCTATGACGATGCCACTGCACTCTAGCCCAGGGAACAGAGCAAGACCCTGTCTCTTAAAAAAAAAATTGTTTCCCTCAAGAGACACCTTAAGTGCCACCTCCTCTACTACAAAACCTTTTCCTAGACTCCCTCAGGACTGTGGACCTCAAATGCAACATCCCTTAATCCCAGTTATTCTTTGTGCCTGATCTCCCCTATGAGCTGCGCTTGTTCAGACTCATGTTTTCCACTAAACCTTCCAATCACAGAGAAGCGGCAAAGCAGCTGAATTAAATGAAAAGGATGAAGATATTCTGTCTAAGCTGGTTATTTTCAAAGATTTTCACTATGAAAATGGAATGAAGTACTTAGCATATAGCAAGTACTTGCTGGTTAGATGAAAAAAATGACAGTCCATTATAATTTGGGGGGTTGACATGTTTCAGAACAGATTCTATAAAGATAAACGCACAAAAGATACTGAGTTGAGATGATGACCTGTGGGCCCCAGGAACAGATAAGACCTATGGATGTAGTTTCTATGGTCCACACAGCAGTTTCAAAAAATGTAAACTGGTTGCCAACATTCAAAATGCCACAGAATTTTTTACATAAAATGTGGATTTCCAGGTGCTTTTGAAAAACTAGACATTCTGGTGACACTCAGACTGCATGGCTCTTGACGGGGGCTACACAGAGGCAAGCCTTCTCCAGCCTGCTGCGGCCCTACCAGTCCACCGAGCCAGGTGTCTCTTCAGCTACTTGCCTGACCCTCGAGTACTCTGACTTTGTGTTGTCTGGTGCAGACAGTAAAGAAGACAGAATTCAAGAGATCTCAGTGCTAATTCTGCCACAGACTAGCAGAATAACCGTCAAAGTTTTTTGACCTCGGGTTTCCTATTCTTAAAGAGATGTTAGAAGTCTGGTCCTGAGGTTTTATGAGTCTCTCTTTTTGGACATACACTAAAAAGCAATTGCTAAATCCCTCTTCCTAATTCACAAGCAGTGACAAAGACAAGCCTCAACATGAAATTTTCTCAAAGCACAATTAAGGCAGATAGGACCACATTCCATTATTCAAAGAAGTTACAAATGGCAAGTGATTTTATAAAATTTTAGTGGACTTTAAAATATTTCTAATAAAAAAAGTCAAATCAACTTTTTTATGGCTATTAAAGTACCATGTCCACTAGATAATCTGAAAACACAAACACAATGTATGATTTGGATAGGGTTTCCACGTTTTTGTCTCACCACTAGTTTACTACAATGTATATACTTCTTTAGAAGTATTACTATGTGAATTTTAACAATATGCTAATAAGAGAGTATGTAATAACATCTGCTGAAAACTTATATTCCTGGTACTGTAGGTAATGTGTTATATGCATTATCTTTTCATTATTTAATCCTTACAACAACTCTATATGGGAACAGGGGAATTATTATTTTTCTTTTTATTTTATAGAGATAGAACCTGAGGCCCAGAGAGGTTAAGTAACTTTTTCAAATTCACACTGCTAGTATGTGCCAAAGCTGGGGTTCACACCTAAGTCTGTTTGGCTAAAACAGCCACTGCAATGTATAAACTTTTAAAGCTATATAAAAATAATGCCTGCTGTGGTAAAAATTTGAAAACCACCACCATGCAAAGTTTTAAAAAGCAGTAAAAAAAAAAAAAAAAAAAGACAATTCTATCCCCAAAGGAAATCTGCTAACATTTTAGCTTATTTCTTTTCTACTCTTCATTTTTTGTTTTCAATAATTCAGATTATACTAAACATATAATTTCATAATCTGCTTTTTTCACTTTTAACGTCAACATTTTCTCTTGTCATTAATGCACTTTGCAGTTTATCATTTAATGATTTCATTTATTAGATTAACATTAGGTTGTTTTTAATTTTCCTTACGATAAATGATGCTCCAAAGAACAATTTTGTGGGTAAGTCTTTGCTTGAATTTTGAATTTTTCCAAATGACAAACTTTTGGAAATAGTGGGATCTGGGCCAAAGTGCCAGAGAAGAAAGTCTTCTAACAAGCCTGCCTTTAGAGACTGGCGACCTCCTTAGGGTGTGAGTGCCACGACCCAAACAGGTAAGGAGAAAATCTACACAAGGAGGAGGAAACAGAAGATTGGTTACATATGGGGCACTGATCTAACATCTAAGCATATCAAGAATGATGAGAGCCAGACTTCTTATTGTCCAAAGGGAGGTACAAATATGAGCAAAAACACGACTAGAAAGAATCCTGTGTTTGATTGGAAATGGATGTACCTGTGTGAACTCATGGTTTCCACACATGTATGGGCAGAAATGTAATTATAAATGTGTCCTCTGTATACACACTTACATGCATGCATTTACAGACATGTACTCCTGGCTCTGTCCACTGAGCTTTGGAGCAGCAAACCCTCAATAGCAATGAATACACTTAGAGAGTCTAAGTTTTGGCTTCTAAATACCATTCTCTACTAAAAGGAACAAGGACTTCTTAGAGAAATGGCTGATTGGTGCCAGGACTGAAGCAGGCAAAACACAACACAAGCTTAGAACATCTTGTGCCAGAAAGCAAGAAAGTGCTCAAAGATAATGTCATCTCTGAAAGACACTAAAGCCAGCCTGCAGGGACTCCCACTAGCCAAAATCGGGGGTAATCTGAGCATCAAAATAAATACTGATTAGTAACAGATTATATCCCATTGAATAAGAGACCAAGAGTGTGTACAGATATAATGAATAAACTGAAACAGGATATTGACATAGTTTCAAGCTCTCTCTCCACAAAACACTTATAACAGTGGAAAAGTAATTTTAGTGTGGATGTACCTGGTAGACACCACCTTAATCAAGTAATCAAAGGTAGTATCACCAGCAATGGGACAAACAGAAATCATATGCCACCTGAAAGGATGCTGTGAGAAGAGCACATAGCATCACCTCTGTGATATTCCTGCCAAAAATACATGATCTGAATCTAGTAAGAAACCTCAGACACGGCCAATTGATAAATGTCCCACAAAATTACTAGCCTGTAACTTTTGTAAGTGTCAAGGTTGGGAAAGTCAAGGAAGGCTTGAGAAATTGTTCCAGGTCAAAGGAGATTAAAGAAACATGACTTGCAAGTTAAAGCAACTTGCAGTTCTGAACGAAATCCTTTTCCTATGAAGAACATTACCAAGACAACTGGCAAAATCAGAATGAGTCTGAGGACAAGATGGTAGAAATGTTATCGGTGATAATTTCCAGAATCTGATGGTTGCTCTGTGGTGCTGTTTTGTCTGTGCGCCATGCTAAAGTATAAAGAGTGACAGAGCATCGGGTTGGCACTTCACTCTCAAAATACTTCCTCTCACTCCCCAGGGAGATGCTACACCTGCTGCCCATCTGACTCCACAGCCCAAGTCTTCACCTGCCCAGGTGTTGGTCCCCCCTTTTGAAACTGGGGCCCAGAGGAGCAAAAGAGTACAGGACAGGGAGTTGAAATATTTGGGTTTAAGTTTTGGTTCTTAGCTTTCTAGTTATGTAACACGGAGACACACCCGGTTGCCTACCCTGCAAAATAGAAACAACAATACTTGCTTCAAGGAAAAGTTCTGAGCAGCACTATTACAATAATGAAAATCTGGATAGTTAAAATACCCAACATTTGATGAACAGCCAAATAAATCATGGCACATCCTTACAGCATAGTCACTAAACCTAATGTCTACGAAAATTTTTTCATGGCATGAGAAAATGTTCCCTAAATTAACAAAATTGGGATTAAAAAAATAGTTCTCAAAGATTGACCCACTAATGCTGCAAGTGACTGCATGACACCCCTTCTTACTTGCCTCAAGCTCCTCTGCGACCACGCGAACCAAGCAATGCCCCTGCAGGTGGCCGGCCTCGGCCAGACCTGCGGAGATCCAGGTCACACTCCGATGGGTCCGCAACACTCTGCGCACACACTCCCTCCATAAGCGGCACACGCTGGGGACGCAAATGCACAAAAGATTGCGAACGCGCGTCCATCTCTCCTGCGGCTCAAAGCCCCCCACCCGCTGCGCAGCAGCCGATCCCGCGGGATCCAAGGCCCCGGGAGAGGGCGCTGGTGCGGGGGGAGCCCAGGCGCGGAGAAGCCCCAGCGGGACTTGGCCCTGTGGGAGCCCCGGGAGGCAGTTCAGCAGGCTAGCTAGCGGCTGGGGTCAGCCCAGGCAGGTGAAGGGAGCCGGGCACACGCTGGGTCTCGCAAATGGGTCCCGACGGCCTCTGCCCCCCGCCAGCCCGGGACATGCCCCAGGAAAGCTGCCCGCCGCCTCTCCTCACCCGGCCGCTCGCAGCAGCGCCTTGGCGGGCAGGAAGGCGAGCACACGCTCCACCACCTCCGCTAGGTTACTCAACACGAAGGTGCCCCGTGGGTCTGCGGAGGAGGAGCCGCAGCGGTCTCCGCCACCGCCCACCGACTCCATTCCTCACCAGCTCGCCGGAGCAAGCGGTACGGCGGCCCGGAGGGACCGGGCTCGGCCGGCACGGGACCGCGAGGACCCGGGCGCACTGAGCAGGCGCGCGCGCCACTTCCGGCCGAGCGGGGAGGCGGGGCCGCGGCGGGGCGGAGCCGTTTCCGGCGCCGGTCTTGGGGCGTCCGGCTGTGCTCGGAGGTCGGGCCGGGGTCCCAGTCTCCTGGGACTTTCTAGGCGGCCTCCCGAGTCAAGCTACATTCTCCTCCCGCTGTGCCTCTCACTGCACTTGCGCTGCGTTTTCTTAGTTCACATCTTTGTCTAATCCATGAGTTCTTTTAAGGCAGGGACTAGGTAGCATTTATTGGTCTTTATAGTCCCAATGCCTGTGAAATAACATGAGCCCAATTTTTGAACGAACAGCATGTTTTTAAAAAACTGCCTTAGTGTGTGAAAACCACTGCCTTTATTCAACACCTTGTGAACTTTGTCAACTAGTTGTCACCTGCAAGTTTTGATGTGTTAAAACGGCATAAATAGCACCTGCTGTTCTAAGGTGGCTGGGTAACTGCTGTGAGAGCACGGCCCAAACCGCGCCAGTTCCACACCGGTCGCATGAGAGTGACCTGGGAAGTTGAGGGTTGGCACCTTCTCGATCCGTGCTCCAGGCCTCCTGAATCAGACGCCGGGGGTGAGGCCCAGCGATCTACGTTCTAACAAACCTTCCGGTCACTCCGCTACATGCTCAAGTTGAGAGCCCCCGACAGAAGGAATGGAAGCCCGGCAGACACGGCTGCGCCCCACCTAACGTCCGTCCTTCCAGACGCTTCCTTTGCTCAGTGTCCTGATTTGATGCCCAGCTCTGGAGGATAAACTTGGTTAAACTAGTGACTCTCATTTTGGCCTCAGGACCCTTTACACTCTTAAATACTGACACTACCAAAAAGCTTATGTGTGTTATTATCAATATTTACCATACATAGGCCGGGCGCGGTGGCTCAGGCCTGTAATCCTAGCACTCTGGGAGGCAGAGGCGGGCGGATTGTTTGAGCTCAGGAGTTCGAAACCAGCCTGAGCAAGAGCGAGACCCCGTCTCTACTAAAAACAGAAAGAAATTAATCGGACA
>NW_012149419.1:1886794-1919464 GCF_000956105.1 Propithecus coquereli
AGAGAATGAGTGAAAATGGGAAATGTTTTAGTATTACAAAAAAATAGTTTTGACCATACAAACCTCCTGAAAGGGTCCCAGGGTTCCCCAAATCATGCTTTGAGAACCATTTGTCCAAACTAATCAGGATGTTTCATTCTTTTCACCAGCCACTGGCCTAGAAGTGGGCACAGGCCCCTGTTCTAACTAAGGAATAGCAAGAGGCAGTGTGCTTGGGGTAGGGCTTCCAAAGATTTCCTCACCTCCCAAGGAGACACTAGAAGAGAGGGCCATTACCTACCTCTGCCTCTGGACCAAGTAAGGTGGCTGACATCCAAACATATCGTTCAGTCAAATGATGAAAACGTGGAAAAATCTCAGAAGCAGCAAAGCCCAGGTGTACTGTGCCTGGAGTTGTCCTACCCTCTGTATTTCTCGTCTATGAGATAACCTGACAACTGCGTGCAAGGAGGCTTTGGGGATGCTAAGAGGGAGCAGATTTTTGTAACCAGGGAATTAGGGACAGCCGTAAATAAAGTAGCTCTTGAATTTATATTAAAGAATGAGTATGGGGCCGGGCGCGGTGGCTCACACCTGTAATCCTAACACTCTGGGAGGCCGAGACGGGTGGATTGTTTGAGCTCAGGAGTTCGAAACCAGCCTGAGCAAGAGCGAGACCCCGTCTCTACTAAAAATAGAAAGAAACTAATTGAACAACTAAAAATATATAGAAAAAATTAGCCGGGCATGGTGGCGCATGCCTGTAGTCCCAGCTACTCTGGAGGCTGAGGCAGGAGGATCGCTTGAGCCCAGGACTTTGAGGTTGCTGTGAGCTAGGATGATGCCACGGCACTCTAGTCCGGACAACACAGTGAGACTCTGTCTCAAAAAAAAAAAAAAAAAAAAAGAATGAGTATGGAAGAGGAAAAAGGCTGAGGAAAAGCTGAGTATATCAAGTGTGTACACACCATTTCAAGGTTCTCTCACTTTCTCTTATTAAATAAATCTGCCTCTCTTCCTCTCAAGCCTCCCCTTACCCAATCCCTCCTTAAATATCCTATTCTGAGAAACTCAATAGAGCCTACAGACACGTGAAGCAGAGTATTTCTTATGAGGGAAAAGTGACAAAATAATTTTTAAATGGTTCTTTATTCATAAACTTGATGCAAGTTTACAAAATTTACTGTACATTGCCAAATAAAATCTGCAATGAAAAATAGAATCCAAAAAAAAAAAAAGCATGCCAACTGTGCAGCTGTCGATCTGCTAGCCATCAGGATATGAAAGAATTCAATAATGTATTCAAGATTTAGCCTTAGGTTTAAGGAACTTTAACGCTTTAAAGAATTCCGCCTTGTCACTTGTTATCTGAGTACTGGCAATCAGAACTTTATATAAATGTAACCAAGTGAACAAGAATACTAGAAAGTCTTTATCTATTTCCCTCTTAACCAAAACAGAATCAAAAGAAATTAAACACACGCAATAATGGAGAAGTGCCCAGTCTCTTAGATACAGTTTACAAAGTTAAAAACTGAATCTTAAACCAAATCCATAAGAAACACTTTTGAACTTTGTAACTGGTTTATGCAGAAAAGTGTGCTTCTGGATTTTTTTTTAAAAGTGCTTAATAACTACAATTTACTTTTAAATCAAAACTTGGGTGCATAAAAAAATTGATTACCAACCACATAGGACTGATTCAGGTAAGGGAGTAAAATGGAGAATACCTTGATTTGAGTCAGGTTTTATAAAAGAATTAACATATGTAGAGTTCCTATTAGTCTTTCAACGTAAAAGCCATTGTTATGACTACAGCAAAAATTTTAAGAGTCTCCAAATCAGGTATCTCTTTGTACTTAACTGTGCAGCTTTTGCTCAAAGAGTCTTTGTGCCAATCACTTTATAAGTTTATTAGTTTACAAATGATTGCAACATCCCGTTAATAAAATGGAAACGTAAAAGGACTTAGTATTTTAAATAACTTCGAGTTCTATACTGTGGTTTTTCTTCATAGGAAATACTGAACCAACAAGAAGCAGATTCAGCCCAGCAAGACTTTTATGCCCCAGTAGAAATTACTACTTACAAGCCTTGATTGGCATAGCCTTGCTTTGCTTTGCCCAAAAGCACAATACAACTCAATTAAGAGTGCATCTTCAGGAAATAGTTCCTATCTTCACATAGCCATAAAAAAAGTTTTTAACAATTTAATGAGTAGGTTTCCTGATATTATTTTGGCAATATCATAAAATGGTTTTAGACCTCAAAGAGCTACTGTGATTTAGAAGACCTGAAATTTTCTAAACCAACATTGAACAGAAATTCAACTTTTATTGGCTCTAAACAGAACAATATCTTGCAAATCCTCACAACCTGTGGGTTCGATATAGGAAAATTACCCTTAAGTTACACCTTCAGTAACCTGATGCTGACTCGTCTGCTTAAAAGATTTCACTTTTCAAGAAAAAGAGATGATACGGAGTGATCAGAATGTGTATTTATCAGGAAAAATACAGTAAAGGCCCCACTGCTCAGTCCAAGATACCTAAAATGAGCAAAATGAAAAGGCTGTAACTTATACTGGATGTCAGTTGACAGATTATCCACTAAAATATCTATTAGCTAACGTCTTCGGTACTGCTGTTATAGGGGCACTCAAAGCTTGTGTCTGCATGTTGGAAAGATTTCCTTTAAAGCAACATTGGTCCAAACGTATGACAGTCAACATATTTAGCCATCTTCCTTTGGAGGGGTGTACCAGCCTGAAACAGAACACAAAAAAGTAAATAAATAAATAAGTTAAAATAATTCCTAAAACAACTAGGAGAACTGGCACTTATTAAGGTTAACTATAGTCTCTAGTCATAATTTTGGTGTTTAAATCTACTGTAAAAATTACACTTATTCTTGGGTCAGGAACACTGTATTTTGATATGCTCACTATAGAAAGTTATTTTCTATGAATAAATTGTACTTGCATTTTCAACACAAGAGCTTTATATTAATGGAATTCCTAACTAAATATAAGTGTGGAATATTAGACTACATGATAGATTTTATTCCATTTCAATTCTGTACTTAAAAGCAAACTTCACTGAAAATAACTATTCCCAAACAAAATTCTGGCATTTTAGAATGAACTTGGATTGTCATCAGCACAATGATGTCATTTCACCAATGAGAAAGCCACCGAAGCAGGTGCAGTGACTAAATGACTAAGATCAGAGTTAGCAGCAGAAGCCAAACTAGACTCACCTCAATTTACTGTACGACATGGTGACTATAGTTAACGATATATCGTATTCTTGAAAGATGCTGAGAGAGTGGATGTGAGTCTCTCATCACAAAAATAACTATGTGAGGCTGGGCGTGGTGGCTCACGCCTGTAATCCTAGCACTCTGGGAGGCCGAGGCGGGTGGATCGCTAAAGGTGAGGAGTTCGAGACCAGCCTGAGCAAGAGCGAGACCCCGTCTCTACTAAAAATAGAAAGAAATTATCTGGACAACTAAAAATATATATATAGAAAAAATTAGCCGGGCATGGTGGTGCATGTCTGTAGTCCCAGCTACTCGGGAGGCTGAGGCAGTAGGATCGCTTGAGCCCAGGAGTTTGAGGTTGCTGTGAGCTAGGCTGACGCCACAGCACTCACTCTAGCCCGGGCAACAGAGTGAGACTCTGTCTCAAAAAAAAAAAAAAAAAAATAACTATGTGAAGTGACGCATATATTAGCTAGATTTAACTATAAAGTATATATACTTCAAAACATCCATGTTGTACACAATAAATACAATTTTATCTGTTAATTTTTTAAATATAAGATTTAAAAATTAAGAAGACCTAGAATCCATCTCTTCTGATTCTGAATCTATTGCTCTTTCACCATGGCTAAGCTTATACACTCCCAAATACATAATTTTCTGTAAACATTTTTGAATGCGGTTATAATGTTTGCTTTAAGAAAAAAATAAAAGAGAGATAAGAAAAAATGTGACTGTTTCCCAGACTCCACCAAAATCTAAGCTCTCTAAGGAAAGGCAAATTAGATTAAGTACGTTTTGGTACAAAACTGACATTGGAACAGTATGTCTATGCTATATTTGCAGAGCATACATATGGTTATGAAGTAGCATACAGGTTTCTTTGGATCTACTTATTCAGTGTGCCAGCAATGATTATGAAAACCTGGCCTTGTCCTCAAATTTTATCATTTCTCTTTTTGGCTTGAAAATTTTGTTTTGAATCCTATTTCCAGAAGTAAGCTATCACTGAACAAATGACAAGCTTGCTTTGTCATTAAAATGAAAGAGAACACAAAACACAAATCTTAGGTCACAAACTACCACATTTCTAGCAAAGTAAAGAACACTTTACGGGCTCTGGCGTGCACCTGTAGTCCTGCTACTCCAGAGGCTGAGGAAGAAGGATCACTTGAGCCCAGGAGTTGGAAGCTGCAGTGAGCTATGATCACACCTGTGAATAGCCACCGTACTCCAGCCTGGGCAACATAGCAAGACTCTGTCTCTCTCAAAGTTTTTGAAAAAACACCTCACTGTTAATACTCTCCTTAAAGAAAATCACTTCCTAGTATTTACTTTGCACAGAAAGGCAGTTTCACTACCACTGTTACAATGAATACCTTATTATCGGCACTTAGTTAAGTGCTATACATACACACTACTCTTTTTTTTGTTTTGTTTTGAGACAGAGTCTCACTCTGTTGCCCTGGCTAGAGTGAGTGCCGTGGCGTCATCCTAGCTCACAGCAACCTCAAACTCCTGGGCTCAAGCGATCCTCCTGCCTCAGCCTTCCAAGTAGCTGGGACTACAGGCATGCGCCACCATGCCCAGCTAATTTTTTCAATATATTTTTAGTTGCCCAAGTAATTTCTTTCTATTTTTTTAGTAGAGACGGGGTCTCGCTCTTGCTCAGGCTGGTCTCGAACTCCTGAGCTCAAACAATCCGCCCACCTCGGCCTCCCAGAGTGCTAGGATTACAGGCGTGAGCACTGCGCCTGGCCCCACACTACTCTTTTTGTTCACAAGTTTGGCAAGACACACATTATGTCAATTTTAGAGATGAGGAAACTGAGGCTAGAAGAGATAAGGAGACTTGACCAGGACCATAGACCCAGTGAGTGACAAAACTGGCACTTGAAAATAGGTATTCCAATTCCAAATGTAGTTGGTTTTTTAAAATCTTACTGTTAGAGACAAAAAAAAAAAAAAAAACACAAAACGTGTATTATAAATAAAGCAAAATTTAAGGGCCAATAAAGGTTATGAAAGATATTTTAGGATTTAATTTTTTTATTAATTTACTACTCATACTATTCAAGTGTATGCTGAAATTAGAAGTCATCTTACTTGAATAGATAAACGTATAAGATTGTCCAAAGCATTAAATATAGTCTGAAGATGTTTCAGAAAAAGCTGGTCATGATCCTGATTACATCTACTCAGTTACAACAAGAACTCCACCTATAAACAGTGGCCTTTGACTCATTTCCTACCCTAATACCATAGATTTCAAGCGAGTACAGGGAGTCATCCATTCATCTACTTAAAAATCCTGACAGACTCAGAGGTTCCCAGGCCGAGTGTTTGAGATACAAAGATTGAGAATGAAGCACAGCGACATTAAAGGTTCACTGAAAGATTCTGAATGCAGCACAAGTTACATTTTTTTCACTATGGTAACAGTACTTTAAGAAATTAAAGCAAAAACAGAAAAACAAAACAGGATAATATCAATATATTATGTAAAACTTCATAAATGCCAATACATACTTATTGAATTAAACATACCATTTTTCTCATGTATCTGTACAATGGAATTATAGGATTGTTGAGCTCTTGCTAGATTATATTGATTCTGAAAGAGAAGTATACATTTTAAATCAAAACTAACTAGATGAAAGTCATAATAAATGTATGAGTGCATCAATGCTGTGCTTAAAAGAACACAGGAAATGGAATTATATTTTCATTTCAAAAACAATTTTAATTTAAACTCTCATTTCTCAATTTCATTATTCTTTACAATTTTTTAAGAATAATAAAAACAAAATTATACTCCAATAAAAATTTACAAGCTTCACAGTTCATTTTTGTAAGTCTTCCTACCATTGGACAAGCACAAGGCTTTTTAGTTCTAGTGTTCCTCTCCACACTGATGAATGAAGTTAAAGGATGCTATTTGGACATGAGTTAAACTCAGACTCTCTTCCTCATAACTTCTATCCAAATTTATATACATATAAAACTTTCAGATAAGAAAATATTAAGCTTCAAGGTCAACACATATGAATGACAATTTGAGGTAGAAATCTAAAGAATGCCTATAACTGGCTCCAAGCCATTACTAAAGGAGTCCTCTTTTGGTAAAAATACAGAATCTTTTCTAAGGAGCCAAATCTAGGATCAATTTTGTCACTGTAAGTACAACTGACCTACATCTTAACTTCCAGTCAAGATATTAATATCATGAGTATTCACCATAGTGGTACATACCTATCTAATATATTGTCATAGAATTTTTTTTGAGTAATAAATTCACACAGTACAAGAATCGAAAATGTATAAAAAAAATTCTAAGTGAAAATTCTCCTTCCTCCCTGACCCCCAACCACCCAGTTCCCCCAATTCATCCACCTTCCTCTACTCAAGTTTATCACTATTACTAGTTTTTTGTATGTCCTTCTTTAAGATTATGCAAGAAAACTCACGTATGGCCCATTGTTATTAGCCATTGTCCTCTGCTTTCCCCCAACAAACGGTTGCATGGTACAGACACTGTCTGCCTCTTTTCTCACTTATCATACCTTGGAGCTTGTTCCGTATCAGTATATGGAAAGCTTTACCTCTCTCTCTTTTTACAGTGAAAAATTTCTATTGTATGGATACTGAAAGTCAGTACTGGTGGACATTTAGGTTGTTCTAAGTATTTTACAATGAGCAACTCTGTACACATATTTGCACAGTACTAGTAAAAATGTCCCAGAGTGGAGTTGCTCGGTCAAAAGACTTATATGCCTTTGTAATTTTGAGATATTGCTAAACTGCCCTCTATAGGACCATATAAATGTGCTTTCCCATTAGCCAACCATGAAAATACCTGGATACTGCCTGACCTACAGTGTTTCATCAAACCTTCGTGATTTCTGACAACATACGAGGTGAAAGACGGACTCTGTACTTTTGATCTGCATTTCTGTTACTCAGTGGGGCTGAGCATGTCTCCGTCTGTTCACAAGCCATTTCTTTATTAGACTTTTTATATTCTCTTCCCATTTTTCTACAGGATAGTCTTTTTTAATTTCTAAGAGACCCTTAAAGTACCAAAGCCCTGACATAACACACCTAACAAATTAAAACATATAAAACATGCAGTACTATTTTCTCAAAGTTAATGAAAACTAGTGTTTTTCAGTCTGTATTTTCACAATAAGGACAAAAATGAAAGACATGGAAACAGACCGTACGTACCAAAGCACACACGCTGGAACTGCCAGTGACTGTAAAGCAGTCCCGGCCCACCTGCTGCCCACCCACCCAGGCACAGAAGAGGCAGCCACAGCCTCCCCACTCCCCACAGAGAGGTGTTCAGGCTGGTTAACGGGACCAACGGGGACGTTCTGCAGAGGCGTTACTGTGCCGCGGAGTTAGCCCTTTCTATTTTCTAACTCACTGATTTCTGCATATGTCTTTGTTTCTCCATTCTGTTTTCCTTCAGGTTACTTGATTGTCCTTTCTGAGTTAGAGGCTTGATTCATTTTAATTCTTTTTTTATAAGGATTTTAAGGCTGTGAATATTCCTCTGAGCTCTCCTTTAGCTTATGATAAGTAATGACTGCATTACTGCTAATCTCTAAATCGTCTGCAGTTTTAATTTCAAATTCCCATTTGACTTAAGGGCTATTGGAGTGAATTTTAAAATTCCACAAAGAAACATCTGTTTTCCAGTTTTGTTATAACTTACAGTTTTATTTAATCAGAATCAGAGAATGACATCTGTCCTTTTTCTACTTTTCAGAATTTGAGGTTTTCTTTATGGAACAGGATTAGCTTCATGAATATTTCAAATAGAGAGGGAAAGGGAGGATATTCAATACAGAGACAGAGGGAGAGAAAGAGTGAAGAATAGATAGAATTTTAGTATTTTAATTATGATTCAATTCCAACTATTTTTAAATTTTCATTTGATTTTTTAGCCAATATTTCGAAGTATGTTTAATTTCCAAATTCATGTAGGTTTTCATTAGTGACTGCATTACTGCCTTCTAACCTTAACTGTATCGTATTTAAATTATTATTATTTACATGGTACCAATTATTTTTAAATCTTCTGACTTGCTTCATGGATTAATATATGAAGAATTTTTCCCCTATATTCCATATATGCTTGAGAAGGACATATAATATCTAATTACTGGGTATAGAGTTCTATGTTTATCCATTAGACCATTCCTGTTAATTGATTACTCAAATCTGTATTTTGACATTCTGTTTAACTTACCATAAGCAGGGTATGTTGAAATCTCCAACTATGGTGGTAGACTTGTCAATTTCTCCCTGTGATTTTAGCAGGTTTTTCTCTGTATTTCGACACTATTTTGATAGGTACATGAAGTACAAAAATTGCTACAATCTCCTAGTTAGCTGAGACTTTTGTCATTTAGCTCACTAATGCTTTCTGTTCCAAGATCCTACTTTGTTTAATAGATACTAGAGCTACATCACCCTGTTTTTGATTAATGTATGCATATCCTTATCACCCTTGCCCCTATATTAAAAAAAAAAGACTTTAAATCTTTTTGTATCCTATTTTAAAGGATACAAAAATAGCTAGCTCCTTAAAAATAGCTGGATTTTGTTTTGTTAATTCAACTTAACTGGTAACTTTAGTTCATTTACCTTTGCTATGACTGATGTATGTGAATTTGCTTCTGTCACCTTTATAACTTCTATTTCTCTCACTTTTTAATATAATGTTAGTATTTCCTCCTGGGATTCCACTAAGCCATATCTTATACCTCACTCATCTCTTTCAACGTGTGCCATATTATCTATCCCATGTGTCTCTGTCCAACATTCTGAATTACTTCTTTGGAGATATCATCTAATCAATTTTCTCTTCTGATAGATAATCCATCTCTTGAGTTTCTCATTTCAACAACTGTATTATTTCTATTAGTTCTATTTAATTGTTTTCCAGATCTTTCTCATAATTCCTGGTGGTCTTATTGCTTGTCCAATTTTATGAATTCCATCTTTTTCTTTATATTAGATATCACACATAACTATTTTCTCACAATTCTAATATCTGATGCCTCTGTTCTGTATCTGAAAATTCCAAAACCCATAAAGTCTTTGGGAATACATGTCTATTGTTCATCATTTCTGCCAATTCTCCTATATGTTGGGTTGCCTACTTGCTATGATCTTTGACTGAATTCATATTTGCTTAACTTCACTCTTTGGGAATCCTGCAGGCTTAAATAAGAGATGCTTTCCTCCCAGAAAGTATCTGTCGGCCGGGCGCGGTGGCTCACGCCTGTAATCCTAGCACTCTGGGAGGCCGAGGTGGGCGGATTGTTTGAGCTCAGGAGTTCGAAACCAGCCTGAGCAAGAGCGAGACCCCGTCTCTACTAAAATTAGAAAGAAATTAATTAGACAACTAAAAATATATAGAAAAAATTAGCCGGGCATGGTGGCATGTGCCTGTAGTCCCAGCTACTCGGGAGGCTGAGGCAGGAGGATCGCTTGAGCCCAGGAGTCTGAGGTTGTTGTGAGCTAGGATGACGCCATGGCACTCTAGCCCGGGCAACACAGTGAGACTCTGTCTCAAAAAAAAAAGAAAGTATCTGTGTCTGCTTCTGATGACAGCTGTGGATATAATTAACATGAGACCGTTTTAGCCCCCCGGAGAATCTCGGGGTTATGCAAGGTTCTCAGATTTGGCTCTGCAAGCTTGCTACTTTACAAAGAGAAGACTAGACTGCTTAGTGTAGGTAGCCACTCGCTCCCCACTGCCTTGCAAAGAACAAAACAGATCTCTCTCACCTGAATGTGATCACTAACTAGGGGATTTTGTAGTTGAATCACTGGAGGTCTGTGGGCAGTGGGGAAAGATAAGTGCCCTCCTGACTAGAGAAATAGGGCTGTGTGCTCCAAGATTTCACTGTAACTCAACTACCATTCCCTCCATAATAGTGAATGGAAGCACTATCTTGCCTTTAAACCCCAAATTCCTGCTAGAAGTCATGATAACAGACCTCTGCTTTGGAAGGCTTTCTCACTACCATGTCCTAGAGTGGATATTACACCCTGTGTTTCATGTTAACTGAACAGAAAACCAGCCTGACCAACATCCTTCTGTCTCATGGCTGGCTCTCAGCTCCTGCTGGCTAAGCCTAGGCGAGCCAGACTGGTCCCAATTCTTGCTCTGCTACCCATGACCTTAGGATAAGTTACCTAACCTCTGTGTGCTTCAGTTTCCTCATCTACAAAATGAGGACAATAGCAGCACTGATCTTTTAGGTTATTAAGAGGGTTGAAAGAGTTAACGTAGGTAAAAAGTTCAGACTAGAGCCTAGCACATAAAGCTCACTAGGAATTAAATATTATAACATGATCTCAATTTTGCAAAACTTCAAAGTATGTATAATTTTTTACTTATTAGGCTATACATACCAATAGTAATAAATTAAAAACTGTACATAGAGATTTTTATAGTATTCAGAGATGATATTTTCTATTTCCATGGTTTCAGTTGTGATTTCTCCTTTTTCATTCCTGATTGAGCTTAATAGAGTCCTTTCTTTTCTGCTTTTGGTTAATTCAGCAAGAGGCCTGTCAATTTTGTTTATCTTTTCAAAGAACCAACTTTTTGTTTCATTAATCTTCCGTACAGTTCTTTTATTATCGATTTCATTTAGTTCTGCTCTGATCCCGGTTATTTCTTTTCTTCTGCTGGATCTGGGATTGGTTTGCTCATCCTTTTCCAATTCCTTGAGACAATTAATTAGATTATTGATTTGTGATCTTTCTGTCTTCTGGTTGTAGGCATTTATGGCTATGAATTTTCCTCTCAGGACTGCTTTAGCTGTATCCCAGATTTTGATAACTTGTATCCCCCCCTTTATCATTTAGTTCAAAGAATCTTTTGATTTCCATCTTAATTTCCTCCTTGACATGACTATCATTCAGCAGTGTGTTGTTTAGTTTCCATGACTTTGTGTAGACATGAATGTTTCTGTTGATTTCTAATTTTATTCCACTGTGGTCTGAGAAGATGCATGGTATCATTTCTATTTTTTCAAATTTGTTGAGACATCCTTTGTGACCTAGGATGTGATCAATCTTAGAGAATGGTTCTTGAGCTGATGAGAAGAACATATATTGAGTGGTTTTTGGGTAGAATGTTCTGTCAATGTCTGTCAGGCCCATTTGGTCTAGAGTTCTGTTTAAGTCCATTGTTTATTTGTTTATTTTCTGTTAGGAGGATCTGTCCTGTTCTGTCAGAGGGGTGTTGAAAGTCCCCGGCTATTACAGTGCTGCTGTTTATCATTTCGTTTAGATCACATAGGATTTGCTTTATGAATCTGGGAGCACCTGTGTTAGGTATGTAAATATTTAGAATTGTTATGTCTCTTGTTGAATTGTTCCCTTTACCATTATATAATGACCATCTTTGTCTTTCTTTACTTTTGTTGATTTGAAGTCTATGTCATCTGATATGAGAACTGCTACATGTTTATAATAAATCTAAGACAAACAGATACTAAATAATTAAGTGATTATCAATGAGTATCTTCAATTTTCTTATGTTTTCTATAGATCACTTCTGTAACAAGAACCAAATGAAAATGAAATTAATTGTCTCAAGAAGAATTAAGTCAACACAGAAAGAAGCCTCACAAAGTAACATATAGTTTATGTAAAGTTCTTAATAAAATTACCTTATTTGCTCCAAACTGTACTCTGGCTTTGCCTTTGACTAAGGTGGCATTTATCTGCATGATGACGGACTCTATTGAGTAGGCACTGCTCCAGCCCTACAGGAAGAAGAAAATACATCTTGATAAAACACAGTAGTATTCCCCATTTCCACTTGGGAAAGCCTAAAGAAATGGCATATAACAACTCAACAATAGCAAATTGATTTTAAGAAGTTTGTAGTCAAGGGAACAAAGTAAAATTGGACCATTTCCAGAATCTCACAAAAAATTTAAAAAAAATTTAAAAAACTACATTCTAAGGGCCTAACATGAGCAAATTAAACCTTAAATAAACATCACTCTTAATGTCTACCCTAGCATAGATTCAGCACTAAGTACAATGTCATTTTATTGGTTTACCTTAAACAGCTTTTTCTTAAAAGTAGATGTAAAAAAACACTAAATTTTTTAAAAGTGGGAGCTATTACATAAGAACTTTCTACTTAGAATATAACTGCATAATCAAAGTATTATTGAGGCTGACAATTGAGTACCATAAGAAAATAGTTACCTGTTTTGTGAGAAGTTCCATACATAATGCTCCTCCACCCAACACGTACCTTAAAAAGAAAAAAGGAATCATACAAAATTCTCTTGATCTCAATATTCCTTCTCAAACAATTTTTAAAGTACCATTGCTTAGAAAGTATGTGTACAAGCAAAGATTAGAACATGCAAAAATGAAAACAGCTGTTAGGGAGACAGGACTATGAGTAAAAGTTTTAATATCATTGCTGTAAATCTAGTCAATTCTTAAAACAATAATGGTTCTTAGAACAGAATACTTTTAGACTTCTATGATACCAGAAACTAATAACTTAGCCCTAAATATTCCAAAGAATGGGAAAGAAGAACCAGTTTGCTTAAATGGCATTCAAATGTTGTTCTTTGCATCTTAAACTTTCTCTACTATGATGTTATACAGCCAAGAGTTTTTCCTCCAACAATGGCACCAACCTTACCCTATCCATAATAATGAACATCAGGATGTATTTTATGGTTTAAGTTTTCATCCACTCTGTTGTCAAAATCAAATGGTTCTGACCATGAAGCCTCTCTCAGGGACTCAATTCTCTTTGCAGGCCGGAGGACTGCTCTCTGAACCAAAGACAACTCCTATGGATTGCTCAGATGTCCCTTTAGGAAATCATTATTTAGATCAAGATTCTTCAGCCTTTTAACCCCTTCTCAAAAAAATAATTTCATTCCTCCCTTAATGTTACTTGAAACTTCAAATACATTAAATAAAATCAAGGGAATGGACCAGGCACGGTGGCTCACGCCGGTAATCCTAACACTCTGGGAAGCCGAGGCAGGTGGATCGCTCAAGGTCAGGAGTTCGAGACCAGCCTGAACAAGAGCGAGACCCCGTCTCTACTAAAAAACAGAAAGAAATGATCTGGACAACTAAAAAAAATATATATATATACAAAAAATTAGCTGAGCACAGTGGCACGTGCCTGTAGTCCCAGCTACTCGGGAGGCTGAGGCAGAAGGATCGCTTGAGCCCAGGAATTTGAGGCTGATGCCACGGCACTCTAGCCCAGGCGACAGAGCCAGACTCTGTCTCAAGAAAAAAAAAAAAATCAAGGGAATGATAATTTTATTAGAAAAACTGTGGTAATTTTGAAAACATTCAAAAGCTACGACCACCGATCAGGTAGGTCTACATGAACGGAGTCCACTACCAACTGACGTGTCCCCTGGAGCTTTGCTCTGCCCATGCCATTCCCTTACCAGAGATTCCCTCTGCTTCCTTCCAAATGACGTATTTCCCCCCACAAAACCTGCCAAGACCATTCTAGCCTGTGAATCTTCCATTCCACTAACCAAATGCATCCTCGTGTTGACTAAACCAAATTACTTTGCAGTGAAGTAAGGAATCTAAAAACTTCTACTGTAGAACATTAACAATAGTAATTGTTATAGTGAAATTATTCAATGATGAAAAGATTACTCTTCAACTCCCCCATCCTGGAGAATTCAAGCAAGTATCTCTCTTACTTGCTTTGCCCAAACCCTGTGACCTTTCAAAGTGAAAGTTTAATAGTAGGGAAAGAAAACCTAAAAGAAAAACACCCCCCAAAATTTAATTTGGGTGAAGAATCATGGGATACTCTTGTATTCCTGAAACAAATCTATCTCCAATTTTGTGAATCTCCCACTGGGCTAAAAGAATATCTTATACATAATGAGCACCTGCTGATTTAACAGAATTAGAAGATATAGGTTCTCATTTAGATTTTGATTCCACAACTGCTCAAAGTCTAGTAACCTGTTAGCAAGTTAACACCATACTTGTTCTATACATTCTGGAAAAGTTAAAGGTAGATATGGACTTGTTTTAGGAAAAGGAAGTATCCAGTACACACTAAGTTACCCATTATCCAACTACCACTGTTCCTTTAAGTACCCCACTCTTCCTATGGAGGAGGAAAGAGTCTCACTGGGTGGGAGGAAAGGAAATTTTTGCATTTCCAAGTCAAAAGAAAGTGCATTTGTACAAGCACATGATACCTACACAAATGTTTGTTGGATGTCTAAACACAAGACAGAAGTAGTTCTAGTACCTACATAAAAAGTGAGATAAGTAAACATTTCCTTAATATACACTATCAACAGCATTTACACCTAAAAGAAGTGGGTGATTCTATTTCTGTATTGAATTATTCATTTTATCAATACGTGTTCCAAACTCTTATTGCTCTTTGCCTCCAAAGAGTTCCTTAGATAGTTTACGGACACTAGGCAAAAAAAAAAAAAAAATTAATAATCTAAGAGTCATCGAAGAATAATGTGCCACATACATGAACATAGTCATACTTTAACTTAAAAAATTTCAGTTGCCAAAGTTGTGTAGCAAGTGCTATCCTAAGCTCGGCCTCTTTAAGCATTCAGTTTATAATTATTATAAAAGATGTCAGCCACAAAGGCTACATTTTATATGATTCTATTTAAAGGACAGGCAAATCTAGAAAGACAGAGAGTAGATCAGTGGCTGCCAGGATCAGTGGTGGGAGAGACGGAGATGGGGAGTGACTGCTAGCGGGCATGGGGCTTCTTTCTGAAATTAGGTAGTGATAATGGTTGCATGACTCTAAATATACTAAAAACCACTGGATTGTACACTTTAAAAAGGGTGAGTTTTGTCATATTAATACATGAATCATATCACAATAAAGCCGTTACTTTAAAAAAATTTGCCTATGTCAAGAAATAAATAGGGTAGTGGCTACAAGACATGGTATAAAAAAAATATGCAAAAAGTGTTTGATAATCTACCCAGAATCACACAATGCTTAAACTTTACCTTAATTCTGAGATTGCAAGCTCTGAATTTTATCAGTATTTTACATTTTTTAGCTCTCCATTTTTCAGTTTTTATTAATAGATCAGCCAATAATTCTTCTACCTCACTTAACAGCTGACTACGAAGACCGAATCACTGATTCTGCCTCAATTGAGCTTTTAACTCCTCCTCCTGTTCCCGTTACTACCGCACCAATTCACGCTGCCGCCCTTCACTCAAAACAGCAGCGCAGGCTCTCAGCTGATGGCACGTCCTGGGCTTCGTGAGCAGTTTGTCTTGTAGTCTATTCTACTGTCACCAGATTTATCTTCCTAAAACATTTTCTTCACTGTTGTTCCCTCGTTCCTGCACCAGTTGTGGAAAGATGAATTCAATACCCAGGGATAATAGTTTGTTTACAAGAAAAAACGAAGATGTGTCACCAGTCCCACGGTGCTATGTCAGTACAAGACATGTCGGCACTGTTCCTTACAGCTCTTCTGTATGAATCCTGCCCACCTTGTGCTGGAGCTCAAACTGCTCTGGCATACTCTGCATATATCATACTCTTTCCTAGACATGTGATTGTGTTTACTTTTTACCAGTCTAAATACTTTTCCTTCAACCTCCACCAGCTGACCAACCCCATTCACATTTCCAGGCCCCGCTGAGATCCCACCTACCTCGTGGGGTCTTTCCAGGTCACGACGGCCAGAGCAACCCCTTGCTCCTCTAAACCTCAGAGAACTGAAATCCATACCTAACATCTGACATTCAGTGGAGTACTTCTGAGTGCTTTTAACCCCCTTTTATATAGCTGGCATTTGGTATAATGGAAAACATATTCAGGGGTCAGAAGATTCGGACAAATCACAAGCTGACTTATTACTCAGATTTTTCATTTGAATAATAGGGATAATAACCCCACTGTGGCAAAAACAATCAATGAAGAGAAACTATGTAACAGATTTTAAAACTGAAAATGGAATTATTTGTAAGTTCATGTATTTGTCTCTACTACTGGGAAGTAAACTACTTAAAATCACAAACTTAAAATTCCTGGGATGTCTCACAACAAAATGTGAAAAACCTATGCTAGTCAATTTTATAATCAGATTTCAAAATGCTTCAAAGTATTTTTATCCATTTATCTTGAATTTACAGATTTTTTCCAAATCCTTTCCTTGATTATTTTTTTCTTTTGAATAAGATTTAACAAAAAATAACCTTTCCTTTCCCATATTTACGGGAATTTTGAGTAAACATACGATTTTATGAACAAGCACAAAACTGAAGCACCACAGTATGTCTTCTCCCCAATCAGTAAAGGCTTCACAAAAAAGATATTTTAACATAAAACAATGAAAAACACAAGAACTACAACTTGGTGGCTAGTAAAAGGCTGAAAGATGATCATTTTTCACTCCTAGGTTTGTTTTGCACATTTACCTAACATTTCAGCTTTCAAAACTGATCGTGAGGCTTTATGACAAGAGAAGCTTTTATAGCACTTTTACTGCCTAATCCAAAACAGTGTAGGACAGCCTTAAAGGTAACAAAATGAAATTTTATACAATTCTAAACAACTTTGTTTCATGCTCAATTAACCTGTGACTTCCACTCATCTTTGTGATCAACTTTGTAACTGCCTTTCAAAAAGAGACCCCTAAAATAAACCCACATTATGTCAGCTTTTCTTGCCCCCAGCAGAAAACATGTGAGAGTCACTTGGAACTCTGAAGTTTTTTTTTCTTTTTTTAAATTTCAGAATGTTACCGGGATACAAATCTTTTGGTTACACATATTGCCGTTGCATCACCCAAGCCAGAGCTACTAGTTGCCCGTCCCCCAGACAGGAAATTCCGCACTCATTTGTTACGAATTTACCCATCCCCTCCACACCCCTCCCACCTGCCCAGCACTTGATGAATATTACTTCCACGTGAGCACCTAAGTGTTGACCGCTTAGTACCAATTTGACAGTGAGTACATGTGGTGCTTGTTTTTCCGTTCTTGTGATACTTCACTTCGAAGAATGGGCTCCAGCTCCAACCAGAATACTGGAGGTACTGGATCACCATTGTTTTTTGTGGCTGAGTAGAACTTCATGGTGTGTGTGTGTGTGTGTGTGTGTGTACACACCACATTTTATTAATCCATTTATGTATTGATGGCACTTGGGTTGTTTCCACATCTTTGCAATTGTGAACTCTGCTGCCATAAACATTCGAGTGCAGATGCCTTTTTTATAAAATGACTTTTCTTCCTTCGGGTAGACGCCTAGTAGTGGGCTTGCTGGATCTAAATGGCAGTTCTATTTTTAGTTCTTTGAGATATCTCCATATTATTTTCCATAGAGGTTGTACTAATTTGCAGTCCCACCAGCAGTGTAAAAGTGTTCCTATCTCTCCACATCCACGCCAGCATTTGTTGTTTTAAGATTTTTCGAAAAAAGCCATTCTCACTGGAGTTAGGTGATAACTCATTGTGGTTTTGATTTGTATTTCCCTGATGATCAGAGATGTTGAGCACTTTTTTATTATTTATAAAAGCACTTATTTATTATTCTGTCTTCTTTTGAAAAGTTTTGGTTCATGTCCTTTGCCTACTTTTTAATGGGTTGATTTTTTTCTTGTTAATTTTCTTAAGTTCTATATAGATTCTAGTTACCAGCCCTTTATTGGATGTGTAGCATGCAAATATTTTCTCCCATTCTGTAGACTGTCTATTCGCTCTAATAATAGTTTCCTTGGCTGTGCAGAAGCTTTTTAATTTGATCAGGTCCCATTTATTTATTTTTCTGGTTGCTGTGATTGCTTTGGGGTCTTCTTCATAAATTCTTTGCCTTGGTCAATGTCTGTAAGAGTTTTCCCAACATTTTCTTCTAGAATTCTTATGGTTTCATGTCTTAGGTTTCAGTCCGTTATCCATAGTGAGTTGATTTTTGTGAGAGGTGCGGATCCAGTTTCAATCTTCTGCATGTGGCGATCCAATTTTCCCAGCACCATTTATTGAATAGGGATTCTTTTCCCCAGTGTGTATTTTTGTCTGCTTTGTCAAAGATCAGATGACAATATGAGGATAGTTTTATATCTGGGTTCTCAGTCCTTTTCCAAAGGTCTATATCTCTGTTCTTGTGCCAGTAACCAGGCTGTTTTGGTTACTAATAAATTTCTAATAGAATAGCCTTTCCCAAAAAGCAAACCCGAGGACACCATGCTCTTAGATGCTGTGGGGTAAAATATTATGAATTAAGTAAATTTGGGAAAAGCTGTTTAACATCATCTTGGAAAGTCACATTAAAGCTCCAGGAAGTCCTTTGGTAAAGAATTGTTTGAGCCTGGTTTCCCAAAATCCTGCAATCCTTTCAAAACAAGTATCTATTAATCTATCACTGCACTAGTGCTCACAGAACATTCTGGGAGATGTGGCAAAGGATAAGGCTGCAGGTAGCAGGTAAGCAAACCCTCAAGAAGCAGTATTACTGGCCAGGCGCGGCAGCTCACGCTTGTAATCCTAACACTCTGGGAGGCCAAGGCAAGAAGATCCCTTGAGCTCAGGAGTTCGAGGCCAGCCTGAGCAAAAGTGAGACCCCATCTCTACTAAACATAGAGAAATGAGCCAGGCGTCATGGCACATGCCTATAGTCCCAGATACTCGGGAGGCTGAGGCAGGAGGATTGCTCGAGCCCAGGAATTTGAGGTTGCAGTAAGCTACGATGACGCCACTGCACTCTAGCCAGGACGACAGAGCAAGACTCTGTCAAAAGGAAAAGGAAAGAAAAAGAAAAGAAAAGCAATGTTACTTTACTGTGTTGCAGAACTCAAAATGGGCTCAGCACATCCATATGTAACATTAAATTTTTTTTTAAACCATGCTTTTCATTTACCCGAACTTTACAGATAGACACCATGCCCAAGTAATTATTCTGTAGTGTCAGCACTACAGTTAATACTTATTCTGACTATACAGAAACCATTCTTAACAAGATTTGAGTCCAAAAAGCACAGAAATAAGCATGTAAAGCAAACATAACTAAAAACAGTAAGTGCAGGAGCAAACCACTTCTGCAGGAAATTCTTTAAATAGTTGCCCGTATTTTCACCCTAAATGTAATTATTACTATCTCAACTGTAGAAATGACCAAAGGAAGGTCTGCATATTTTTAGATTTAATCATCATAATGTGGATTATCTCACAAAATGGAATTAGTAAGCCAAGTATTTGAAAATTCTCAAATTAGTTTAATTGCTCCTAAATTGAGGATCTACAGAACATTTCATAACTAACCTAAGTACAAATTCTGATCTTTTCCCCACCATTGTAAGACTTCCAATCACAAAAAAGCATCAATACGAACTCCAGTAAAACTGCATGACAATTACCATTTGATTCTACTGAACTGCAACTACTACCTCTAGAAGGAACTAGACAGCCAGTTCCAGCCCATGAGATTTCCTGTGATTATACCTAGTGATCACAACCATGTGGGAATCACTCTCTAGTAACTTCCTCTAAACCTTCAATCACAATTTATATTTGAAAAATATTTGGGTTTTTTGTGGGGAAACATATAAACAGGAACCATTAAAAACTCTACCTATAAACAACAAAATGGTTTATGATCAATGGTTACGAATGTGGGCCCCAGACCAATAGCATCAACTTCACCTGGGAACTTCTTAGAAATGTAAATGTTCAAGCCCACCCCAGATCTAAATAAAAAACCCTGAGACTAGCTCTCCAAATGATTCTGTTGCACACTATTAAAAAAAAAGTAATCACTTAAACTTACCCTCCTGAGAGAACAGGTAACACCACTCGAACGAATGGAGGATCAAATGGAAAGTTATCCTAAAAAGCAAATAAGTTTAATTAATTTTAAGAACATCCTTAAGACTATATTCAGAAAATTTTGAGCCAATAAATAATATGTACATTTACTATCAGATAATGAGTTAGAGTCATAAAGTTAGTACCAAAAAACAAAATGAAGTGAAAACCAAAGCAAATAAAAATGAAGTTAAGATCAGGCCCACACAGAACTGTTTTGATAAACTTACGAAATACAGGAAGTGGTTCCCCTTCCAGAAGAACTATAGGAAGGAACCATTCAATAATGATAAACTGGGTAACTGAGATCAATCTTCCAGCTGAGAACTAGAAAAGGCAGGCAAAACGTGACAGTTACAGGGCTGAGAGCAGAAAGAAAAGGGAACCTCGGAGAGCAGGCCTTTTCCCTTAGGTTTTCTTCCAATTACAGAAGAGAAAGACAAGAGGTTAACGAGCTGAGCAGAAGTCACAGACCCACAGGGATATAAAAATTGGAGCTCAGGGTCCAAAAAGAGGTCTGATTGTAGGTTGGGACCCTGAAGGACAAACTGCAAACTGCCCAGCAAAGTCCAGCTTTAAGTCATCTCAATTTCCGATCGGATGAGGTGATCCTGGGTTGCTAATACCCAAATGTAAATCCTCCCTGCAGGAGAATGTATCTAAGGCTTTCAATTTGTTCTATGATTTTTCATACGTAATGTCTATCACTAAAAATAATCAGCCATGGGACTTGCAGACGACGTGATCAGAAAACAAGAGGCACAAACGATAGACAGGAAACCTCAAGGGAGCAAGATAGCAGAGTTAAAACACTGCTGGGGATGTGCAAGGAAAGGAAAGGCAAGATGCAAACCTGAAGGGAACTGCAAATTGTACAAACGAATCCTCTGGAAATTCTGACATCTAGAAATGTAACGAGTGCAATGAATAACTTAATGGATGAGTTTAACCACAGCAGAAACTAAGAGATTCAGTAAATTGGAAAATAGCAGAAAGACAAAAAGGTGAAAAATGCAGAAAATAAGACAAGATAATATATGGAAAAGGTTTATCACATACCAGAGTCCCCGCAGGAAAAAAAGAACGGGACAGAGCAATATTTGAAGACATGGTTGCTGAGAATTTTCCAAAACTGATCAAAGACTTCGCAAGATTTAACCACCATAAATACTTCAAGAGGAAGTAGAGGCTACGGTAGGAGAATATCTTCAAGGTGCTGAAAGAAAGGAACTGCCAACCTAGAAATCTATCCTCAATGAAAATATTCCACAAATACGAAGTAAAAATAAAGGCATTTTCCTATCTACAGGCCCACACTAAAGGGTATATTCAGGAAGGAGAAAGATGATCTAGATGAAAATTTGGAGAATAAAGAGCATGAGAAGAGCAAATATGCATGTAGATCTAAGTGGACACTGACTATTATATAATGATTATGTGTAGGGTTTTAGGTAAGCACAGAACTAAAATGCTTTACAGTAACAGCAGATATCTGGCAGGGAGTGCACGAACTCAAAGTGTTCTAAGGTCCTTGCATGGACAAGGAAAAGAAAAACATATAAATTAACAAATTTATAATAGCCTTTGACAAGTCAAGGACATGTACTGTAACTGTAGAGTAGTAAAGAAGAGAACTACTAAACTAATAGAGGTGGGAAACTGCAGTAATAAAAAAATAATCCAAAAGTGAAAACGGAACATGGAGCAAGGATGACAAATAGAAATCACCTAAAGATGGTAGATTTAAACCCAAATATCAATGAAATAACACCAAATGCAATGGACTAAATGGTCCAATTACAGAAAGATCATCAGACTTTATAAAAATATATGAAGAGAGGAAGATGAGCTAGAAGATGAGAGAAAAGAAACCTCTGCTACTTCTTAGGCTACCAAGCACAATTCTCTCTTTTGAATTCCCAGTCCTGGGAACCGAAGCTTTCCAGAATAAGAGCTTTTCCATTAATGAATGGAAGCAAAGACCATGGCTGAAGTGGCCAAGGGTGTGACAGGTCAGCCCGTAACAGCCAGGAGAGAAGGCCAAGAAGGCTGCCCCTCATTTTCCTCCCACAGCCAGGCACAGAAACGGCAGATTGCCTCTGATGAAGACATGTCAGGAGATCCGAGAAAAATCACCCTCAATTTCTAAGTTCAAACAAAAAGGGATTAAAGGAAACAATGAATACCTTTTAAAAAACCAATTTGAGGGTAAGGAATCTAAACAAACACTTGTTTCATCCAGTTATTTCCAAGGAACATAAAAATACAATTTAAACTAGGAGGAAGAATAAGCAGCATAATTTCAGTACTTTAACTCCCTTCTTCTGCTTGCCCTTGAATAAGATTCTGAGAAACATAAAAACTATGAAAATTCAATTCTACTAACAGGAAAATCATGCGTGTTTCTGATGGCTAAAGTAGATAATCTTAGATTTCTACTACAAGTTAGGAAAAGAAGAAACCTACCCACACAAGATACCAACTTAATGACAGCTGTTATAATCTACTTTCAAACAAGCAGCTCACCTGTTATAATATCTGCAATTTAACAGACATAATGAAAAGAATAGGTGCAAAGCTTGGTAAAGCACAACCTCATTTAATCTCCTGTTATTTAGATCTCTAAATATGTGATGCCAAATCCACTACTACAAAGCCTCACGTCAACTGATTATGTGAGAACTACCCTCATTTTAAGTAGTTCTTCTGAGTAACCGTTCTGTATCAAAACCTGGGGATTCGACTCCATAAACTCTGTACCCTGGAACTTAGTAAGCAAGATTTTACAGAAATAAAAAGGAGTTCTTCCTTCAGGAAAAAAGGGGGGCGAATGGGGGTGGTTGCGGATGACTATCGAAAGGAAGTTTGAGCTACCCTGGTTAGCACACATGAATGCAGACTCCCGGGCTTCACAAGGGGCTCACAAGGGGCTCACAAGGGCATCTGGATTTGCAGTTTAACATCGTGGCCTCCTAAGCTATTCTTAAGGACGAGGAACATTCTCTTTTTGAAAGACTACATCACCAGAAGGCTCTAAATAGTTACAAAGCACTTCCTTATATTGAACTGAAAATCACTTCTTTATAATTTGACTTATTTGTTCTAGTTTTATGCCCTGTGTTCACCAACAACAAATCAAACTAATGCTTCCACGTACTCAGTCCTTCAAATAGTTGAAAACAAGCTATCATGAAATCCCATGTTGTTCTCTCCAAATCCACAATTTAAGCAGCTATCTTAGGACATGAAATAGAATCTCTTCTGACCCTGGCTACTAGTCTCTAAACGAGCCTAAATTTGTCTCAAGAAACCCTTCTTAAAGTATTAATGTTCCCTCACAATTCAATTCAATAATTCAAATGTCTGAAAAGTGAGAAACCACTTCCTTAAAAGCATACAAAATGGATCTACCAAGCTGCTGTCCCCTTCCCTCCTGCCTCCATTTCCCAGCCTTCTGTTATATCTCAAGTTCCATTTTTCTTATCATTCATGGCTCTCAAATTGTCACTGTGGACATCAAGGCCATAAATACATATTGTTCTGGCTCCTTCCTGTGTCATACCTGCTATCCTCCAAAGTCTGTGAATCCTGATACTAATAACTTGGCAATTCAGTTTAAGGTCCTCTTCATAAGGTCGGTTAGCTCAAGGTGATCACATTCTTCCCAGGCCTCTTAAGAAATACTCCAACCCTAGAAAAGGCCCTTCCTCCTGGTATCAGAAGCCATGGTCCAGAAAAACAAATCCAATAGAATTTCAGCCATTTACCTCCCAGATCGTCCCCTCCCTGAGTTTCTACCTAGAGTAGGAAAAAATAATGCAAACACTACCTGCAGTCACAAGTCCTCCAGTTTTCTGGCCAAGATTCCATATGCCCTTAAAGATACCTCCCAAGGAGGAAGTGACAGGGTAAGGGCACACAGGGGGCTTCTAAGGTACTGATAAGGTTGTTTTTGTTTATTAAAGAGACAAGGTCTCACTGTCACCCAGGCTGGAGTATAGTGGTGTGATATAGCTCACTGCAACCTTGAACTCCTGGGCTCAAGTGATCCTCCTTCCTCAGCCTCCCAAATGGCTAGGACTATAGGCATGCCACAATGACTGGCTAATTTTTTAAAAAAATTTTTTAGAGATGGGGTCTCGCTATGTTTCCCAGGCTGGTCTCGACCTCCTGGCTTCAAGTGATCCTTCTGCCTCAGCCTCCGAAGTCTAAGGTTTTATTTCATAAGTTTGGTGTTGGGTACACGAGCATATGCTTTAATGTTTTAAAAAAGAAAGATACCTTCCAGGTTTTTCCAGTGTTTTTTGTTTGTTTGTTTTGTTTTGGCCTGGGCATTTCATTCATTTCCCCATAAGAATCAGTAAAAATGCAGTCATTAGCAACTTCAGTAAACACAGACCAGATTCACACTCTAGGGAGACAACACAGTTGACAACCACAACAGTTCTGACAATAAAAAAACTGAGAGAAAATCCTGATAGTTGGGCAATTTCAAGAAAATTCAATCATAAGATATATCCCCAAACAAGAATACACACGCACAAAGGGGAGGTAAGAAACTTTCAGAAAATTATAACCATTCTTTTTGCAAGTATAAAGATAGTATTCTTTCATGTCTTTGTTTTCCTTCAAAATATCTCATATCCATAGACTTTAAACCATTACACTTTATCTAAATTTCATATTAAATCATTAACGTTTTATCCAGATTCCATTGCTATTCTTTTTTAACCTTTATTTTTAGCATCTTAAAAATACTTTATCAAACATAACACATAAATTAAGAAAAGTGCATAAAATATAGAGGTACATCTTAACAAGTTATTGTAAGGTATGTGCCCACGTGACCACCACCCTGGCCAACAGAAGACTCCAGTTGGCACCCAAGAAGCCCGCAGAAGTCCCTTGCAACACCCTCGCTCCCACCAAAACGAGAGGGACTCCTTACCCTAGCCTGTGTGGTAATCACGACTTTGCTCTTCTTGATAGTTTTACTGCCCACCCAAGTAGGAATCCATAAATTAGCGTTTCTCAGCCTTTATTTTAAGTTTTGCCCTACTAAGAAGCCTCTTTAGAAATTCTTTTTCCTAATTCCATCTCCCTGCCCCAGGGAATTTTCACACCACTGATACATCTGTTTCTGTTCTCTGGCCCTTTAGAGGGCACAGACCATAGCTTTTTTCACTCCAAGGACCAATTTTCACCCCACTGGGGGTGATACTGCCTCCACTGAGAATGCATGTCCTAATCAGTATTAGTTTTACCTATTTTTGAACTCTATATAAATGAAATTATTAAAAACAGGTTTTGGAGTCTGGTTTGTTTTACTCAACAATATATTTAAGATTCACCCATCTTGTCGCCTGTAGCTGTATCTGTTTTATGAATATCACAATTCTCCATTTTATTGGAATGAACACGGGTTATTTTCTGCTTGAGGCTATTATAAATAGTGCCGCTCTGAAGACTCTCCCAGTTAACCTAAGTACTCATTTCTTACAGAGTATATGCCTACAAGAATTCCTGAACCATACGGTATGAGTATCTTCTACTTTACCAAATAATACCACATTGTTTTCCAAAGCACTGTACAAATACATGCCCATCAGAAGCAGATGGAGTCCCATTACTATTTTCTTACCTTAAAAGAGAAGTTAAGCAAAATATATTCTATGCCTTCTTTTTCTTTTAAGATCTGAAGATCACTGTGCAAAGGACTATCAGGGTCAACCCTAAGAATTACAAAACATAGTTCAAACAAAGTTAGAACATTTTTCTTACTAAACTCAAAAATGAACCAGTCCAAGAGCTAAAACAGAGCCCCTAAGTTCCAGGCAGAGAAGGTCTAAAGCTGCTCTACAGCCCCAGGAAAAATAGGTCACTATGGCCTCCAGCTCCTTGGGAATAAATGTCCAAAAGATCATATAATAGTACTCTAAATCTATTCTAATAAGGGGGACCAAAGCTAGCAGTCATTCTAAAAGAAAACAGTCATATGTATATAATTTTCTCAAGAACTCAAAAAAAATTTTAATATGCTTTCCTAAACTTGTACTATTAGCCAAGGAGTTCAAGGAAAGAAATTTGCTATGAAGAAGACTACAAAAAGTTAAATTGCTAATAAAATCTGAATTTGTCTACAATTGTTCTATACATACAAATCCTACTCAAATCCCTTACTTCAAATATAAACTGGTTATCACAGTCAGTCTCATCAAGTTACTGTCAATAAATATACTTGTTTCTAAGTTCCCACTGTTTCACTAATTCCATGAAATACTTTATCCCACAACTTTGTCCCTCTTTTTCTCCTTCTTTCTCATTTTACTTAAGCCTCAGAAACAGCACATTTTAACAATCTAAGAACTATTTCTATAGGAACAAAGTCTAAAGTTGTAAGTAAAAGCCATATATAAAGGTATATCGAGTTAAGAGAAAAAAACTCCAGTGTGAGAGTCTAGCATTGCAAAGAGTGAGATAGCATAAAAAAGCCACTTACTTCTGCAGTTTAACATGCCAGTCATATAAACTGTCATTTATGAGTTCCACTGAATAAATCCCTGTTAACATACAGAACATGTTAATCACTCTTCATTTGCTCATATAACTATTACTTGGGTATAAATCGATACAATAAATATCCAACAAAAGCCAGAAATTTTGCTATTAAAACACGGAAAAACTAAGCTATATTAAAAATATTTTAACACTAGAGCTGAGTATCTTATTCCTTTAACAGATAATTAAAGCAATCAATTAAGAGGATTCTTTAATGAGTTGAAAAACTGCTTACCATTAACTTTAAGTAAATGAAAAAACTACCATGTAAAATCATATGTACCTAAGACTTCTCTTCTATGTACATATAAACATTTCTATAAAGATGGAATCTTTCTCTATATATTGTTTTTATAGTCTTTCTTCAACTTTTTCAGATATCTTTCCAAGTTAGTTTACATAAATCTATATCTTTTTAATAAATCTATAGTGATTTATTTTATGGATATGCTGTAATTTAACTCATTCCACCCAATATCTGGTTATTAATTTTGCTACTGTAAATAATGTTGAAACAAGTGATTATTTAACATTTAAACATAAAATCAGTATTCAAATATTGATACTCTATTATCTATTAGATAAACTTCTAGACTTGTTATAAGAAAAACTATAAGGATACTCAAACTTCTAATAACTCAGAAACAAGTTTGGCTTATCTTGAACTCTGTAAGGCAGAGAGGTTTTTTTTTTTTTTTTTTTTTTTTACAGAGTCTCACTCTGTTGCCCTGGCTAGAGTGAGTGCCGTGGCCTCACTGTCAGCCTAGCTCACAGCAACCTCAAATTCCTGGGCTCAAGCGATCCTACTGCTTCAGCCTCCCAGGTAGCTGGGACTACAGGCATGCGCCACCATGCCCGGCTAACTTTTTCTATATAGTTTTAGTTGTCCGATTAATTTCTTTCTATTTTTAGTAGAGACGGGGTCTCGCTCTTGCTCAGGCTGGTCTCGAACTCCTGAGTTCAAACGATCCACCCTCCTCAGCCTCCCAGAGTGCTGGGATTACAGGCGTGAGCCACCGCGCCTGGCCAGAGGTTTTGTTTTTTAAGTAAGCTCTAATGATTTTGATTTGACCCTGAACGGGTTATAATGCTGTCCCTTCGAACAAGCTGAAGTGTGACTCTTCCCCTTATTTAACACTGTTATAATCTCTGTGACGACATGGAAGGATTTCACCTCTAGTCACAGAGGTTCCACAATATTCAAGTCTTATTGGGTAAGAACACTCAAGTCAAATAATGAAATAAAAATTTTAAAACCCACCTATTTAAAAAATAATATCATAACTAACTCTATAATAAAGGCTGATATATAAAGGTTGATTTCAAAAAAGGGGAGAAAAATCATAAAAATCAATTTGGCAATAGTTCTTTGCACAATGAAATATATTATCTCTTATTTACTTTTTTTTTTTTTTGAGACAGAGTCTCACTCTGTTGCCCTGAGTAGAGTGCCGTGGTGTCAGCCTAGCTCACAGCAACCTCAAACTCCTGGGCTCAAGAGATCCTCCTGCCTTGGCCTCCCACAGTGCTAGGATTATAGGCGAAAACAGTTTTTTTTTAAAAATCCAAAAAACAAGTAAACTCATCTTATTTTACCCCCAACATTTTGGAGCTTGATTTGAGTTTCATATCCCTAAAATAAAATTAATAAACATTTCCATTTCTGTCTAGTTATAAGAAATGACATTATCTGAAAATAGAAAAAAACAAAATAACAGGAACAACAGAGATCCAGAGGTCCTTACCTGTTTTATAACTCTGTGATCTGTATATGTCCCTGAGCTCTTTCATAAGTCTGTCTGAAGCTTGCACTGACCCAGACACTGCACCCTGAAACATAAAACTCGCTGTTTACCAAGGTCTCTTGAGTCAAGTAATTAAATATTTAAGGTATTTCAACTTGATATAAAATTTTACAGTAAAAATGGATCACCACTCAACATTTTAAGAAGTCAAAACAGTTAAGTTCAACTAAATGAAGGATTATGAAGTTTCAAGAGAAATATAAAACTGGGACAAGTCTGGTTCATTTACTATTTCTTATCATCCGGAAGGAAAAAAAAAAAGTCTAGCCAACATGTCCAGACCACCATGGACTCTGCCAACAGCACAGAATTCAGTATGACTCTATTCCAAATCCCAAATTTTGAAAATATTAGAAGACCCTCATCATGATATGTTAACTGAAACAGAGTTCCATTACGGAGACTATAAGCAAGAATGTTCCGCTGACAGTCTAGTTCAATATTAAAAAACTGAGAAACATTTTTGCCTACATGCAATTGGTTTCAGTTTTTCCAGTGCTGGGACTTCTCCAAAGATGAAAATGCGCCAGTATCTTACCCTAAGACTGAACATGAATGGAACCATGTTTTGACTGTGTGAAATTTTGATCACATAAAATTAAAGATTTTAAGGATTGCCCTATGCTTTGAGAAGGGGGAAAAAAGTCAAGTTACAAAGATGTTACTTCCTAGCTATGTGACCGTGAACTGGTCTGGACCCGGTTTTCACATCTATGAAATATGAAGAGCACCTGTTTCACACAGTGGCAGCGAAGATGAAATGAGAAGGTATGAAGTACTTAGTGTAGCACTACCATGTGAAAGTGTTCAATAATTTACAGCTGTTTTGATTACAACATCTACAAACTGAAATTGATCACAGACACAGTAAAGCATCATCAATCCAGATGCCACAAATTTTTTTAATAATCGAGATATGGGCTTGGCTAAATTTTTTTGCTCTATTAAAAAGGGTTTGCCAATTAAATTAACACACTAAATAAGAATGAAGGAGGGAGAGTAATCTACCAGTTTTCAATGCTTGGCATCTACTTGTGTAGCAATTCATTCCCTATATCTGGAAACCTGTGCCCAAAACAAAGTAACTGGTTCTCAGATTGCACGGGGTTGAATAATAGCTCTGATGCGAGGAAGGAAGTAGGAAGTGTTCACACAGACAGCCAGACTATGATTTGATGTTCCCCTATTCTGTCTGGGCATTTCACATGTATACATCATTCTCATTTATTTTTCACAGCAATCATCCAAAAGGTATGTATTGTCCACATTTTAGAGTTGAAGAAACTGAAGCCGCAAAAGATGTGTTTGTCACTAAACTCAGTGTTCACATTCCTCTGCTGCTTCACATAAAAGAGATTTAAGTCAAAAGAGAAAAATTACTTTTGGTTTGGTCACGACAGGACAGACCAGAGGTCAGCTTCATGGAGGAGAAAGAATATGAATGCATTTTGTCAGAGACCGAACTTGAATATACAGATCCCGCAGGAGGAGGGTAAGCAGAGAAAACAGCTTAAACAGGCTGGAAACGGGCACATACAGGGACCAGCAGCTGGGTCCAGGATATGGAGAGCAGAACAAGGTAGAAAGCGACTATCGACAGAGGAGAAAGGTAAATTAGGGCAACAAAACACATGACTGGATCTACCATTAAGGCAGGGACAAAGGAAGAGGGCAGCTGAGATTGGCATCTTAATGACCTGCCTAGTGTTAATTATAATCACTTAACCACAAAAGTCCAGGTTCTAAATATTTACACACACTTACGTTTAAATGGTCTTGCCTCTGAGTCTTCCTAATTTTCTCTAATATTGCCAAATTTTCTTTTTCAATTCCTTCATCCTCCGACTTTTTCCCACTAATAGGCTCTTCTTCCTTCATCTCATAGTGATCTAAGTCTTCTATATCCTACAAAAAGAAAAATGTTACCTCATACAAATTATTTTTCTTGAGTAGTTTCTTATGCAAAAGTTAAATTATTCTTCACTCAACCAGAAACAGGAAATAGAGAATACATTTATTCCATGGAGAAGGGAAAAATGCCTTCACATTCAACTCAAAAGACTCCCTCTTATATCCTATATTTTACTTAAAAGCTAGACTCAGGGTAAAGCAGTTTTTATAGCTTTACAAAGTTATAACTATGACCAAATAAGCCATCCTGTAAGTCTCCTACTAAGAGGAACTTTTGAAACAGTTTAGCAGCAGGGATCAAGAACCTTAGTTGTTAATACTCAGTTTCTAGAATTCTATTCTAAGAAACTAGTCTAAATTGTGAACACAAATTTAGGCATACAGATACCTATTTCAACCTTACAGTCCCGAAAACACAAAATACACACATGCAAAAATGGTAAAAGTTAACTCAATTCCATGGAATACTAGGAGGCCATTAAAATACCAATATAGGCCGGGCACGGTGGCTCACGCCTATAATCCCAGCACTCTGGGAGGCCGAGGTGGGCGGATTGTTTGAGCTCAGGAGTTCGAGACCAGCCTGAGCAAGAGCGAGACCCCATCTCTACTAAAAAAATAGAAAGAAATTGGCTAAACAACTAAAAATATACAGAAAAAAATTAGCCAGGCATGGTGGCGCATGCCTGTATTCCCAGCTACTCAGGAGGCTGAGGCAGGAGGATCGCTTGAGCCCAGGAGTTTGAGGTTGCTGTGAGCTAGGCTGACGCCACAGCACTCTAGCCCAGGCAACAGAGTAAGACTCTGTCTCATAAAAAAAAAAAAAGAAAGAAAAAAAAATACCAATATAGCATAATTATTTCTTCTGTATTAAAAACTTTGAAATGAAAATCAGAATACAAAACAGAATACACAGAATCTCAATTGTGCCAAAATAAGCATAGAAAAAGACCAGAAGGACTTATACCAAAATGTTAATAGTTGTTAACTGAGACATTTAATTATTTTCTGACTTTTCTGTAGTAAGCATATATTCACTTTTATAATTAGAAATCAAGAAAAGAATTTGAATAATTCTAGACCAACATCTTTAATTACATGATTCTGCTCTCTCCTTCCCCATATCATTTGCTCTTAAATATAAGTCTACGCAGAATTCTTTTAATCCTAACTTTTTTCAATTATCTTACTTCTCTTTTATTTCAACTTTAAACTACTCTAAAGGAGTAGTTTATATTTACTATCTCTACTTTTTCTAGCTGACTAATTTATCGATTTCTAGACCAGGTTAATGACCACCTTCTGTCCAGACTCAATGGGTCTCTTTCTGGGAACACCATCTCTTCAACCTTTGTGACACTCCATCCCTATTCAAACTCTGCCCAAGACTCTATACTTAGAAGCTCTCTTCCCCCGTGTGTACCTTTCAGCCCTAATCTTCATTCCACACTTGTTTTCTTCAGAATTCTCACAAATGCCTTTAGCCTGTATCTTCCCCTCTTACCCCTTTAACCTCGGTCATATTCCCATCCACAAAACTTCCCCATTTGAGTATTAATCAGCACATCCAAACAGCATTCATCATTATCGTTCTAAAACAATATTCTCAGCACACTGTTCTCTCCTTAAGGCCTTCCTATCAACAATCATACCAAATAGGAACATTTGTCTCTAATTCAAGACTTGTAGCCATCTGCCTTTTTTAGTCCATCTTGCTTTCCATGACTCCAACACATCGACCTTCTTCTCCCAAAAGAATAGCATCCAATGCATCCAAACACATCACGTCCAAGGACATTCTGGGTCTTTTCTATCACATGATTTTTGTAGCCTAGAATATCTTTTCACCTGTCCTAATCTGACATCTTCTCCAGTCTCCAGTCTCCTCCCTTTCTAGATTTCCCTAAATGTTGCTGTCCCTTGTTTACCATCCTATGAGGAAAAAAGGAAAGGTACATAAACTGTCTTAGTACATTATCCACTTCATTGTACACCAGACCCCTGGAAAAAGTTCAATGTTTCCATGCAGTACATTCCACCTAAGTTAAACTGCAAGAAAACATTAAACTCTCTACCCCAAAAAGTCATTCTAATTGGACAATTTTAAGAACTATTTTACTCTCAGACACACAAGCCTACAACTACTTCAGTTCTGAAGCATTCTAGAAGTATGTTTTAGATTAAAAATTTCCAAATCAAGAAAATAAGGTAAAAGCCTGAATTAATTCTAAGATCCAGGCCGGGCACGGTGGCTCACACCTGTAATCCTAGCTCTCTGGGAGGCCAAGGCGGG
>NW_012149419.1:1919567-1960810 GCF_000956105.1 Propithecus coquereli
TCTGAGGTTGCTGTGAGCTAGGCTGACGCCACGGCACTCTAGCCTGGGCAACACAGTGAGACTCTGTCTCAAAAAAAAAAAAAAATTCTAAGATCCAAAACAGAAAAAAATGTTTAAAAAAATGTTTTAAATTCAAGACCACAGAATTCATACATCTTCTATGTGATCAACACAGAGACAGGTCTTCATTCCGAGGTTTGAATTTAAATGCAAAGCTTCAGAGCCTGAAAACCTCTAAAATTACATCAATGACGGACACTGACTGGCCTAAGCTCAACATCTTTGGAATCTGCTCTACTTTGAATGTGTCCCCTCCAAAATTCAGGTGTTGCCAGTGTGATGATATGAAGAGGCAGGGCCCTTACGAGGTGATTAGGTCACGAGAGCTCCCTGCTCTCTGCTGAGGTTAAGGCCCTTACAAATGAGGCTTCGCAGGACATTGGCCGGCACGCCACGCCCTCCTGTCCTTCCAGTTCTGCCACGTGAGGACACGACAAGGCTCGCCAGACACCAAATGGCCAACAACTCATTCTTGGACTTACCAACTCCCAAAACTATGAGAAAATAAATTTCTGTTCCTTATAGATTACCCAGTCTCAGGCATTCTGTTCTAGCAGTTTTCATGGATTGACAGAAAATTCTTAGTTGATTTTTCAACAAGAGATGGTTTCACTGTTCCTGGCAAGTAGTCCTTGAAATGTTCTCAAATTCACCTTTTATGCAAATACAGAACTTTTTAAACTTAGTAGTTCCTCTTCCTAAAAATAACCGAATACAGGTTAAGTATTGATTACTATTAAATGTAAATACAATTTTAGTGGTAAATGTTAAGAGCTTTTATTTTCTAGGCAATCAAATCCAAGGAATTCAGATAAAGCAATTTCCTCAAAGGTATATCATTAGTTAGAGGCAATGCCAGAGCTTAGAAATTATATATTGCATTCCAAATACAAAGTGCTTTTCATTACTCCACATTAGAGAATTACTAAGATGTTCGAAAATGAAGATATTTATAAAATTTTATTCTTACATAAAATACCTACTTCAGCCATCTCTTCCTCCTCCTCTTCTTCTGAAGTCACTTCTTCCGTTATCCCGTTCTGAAATAGAGAAAGCACGTGCCAGGGCTGCACAGAACAAACATGAACAGGCTGCACACATTAGAAGGCTGGTGCCACAGCTTTAGAGAAACTATTTATCTGTCACTGCAGTTCCACTAACAGCTTATTAAAATTAAAACAATTATTTTTACATCTATCTTTGACAAATAAAATCTACCGGCTTTTAAAAAAGAAACAATTGTGAACAATTCAACTTAATAGATGCCTGAGGAATGAATAAAGGCAATCAGGCAAAACTGAAAATTTTAAAACATGATCTAATTTAAAATAAGAAAACATTTTACTATTATATGGCTCTATATCCAAGGTCAATGACTTATTTTGTTTAAAATAAATATCCCAACCTATTGATTCCTTAAAATAGCTACCTTTTCGACTTTGAAAAGCCTATATTCTTTACATAAATTCAACTGCCTTACATTTTAAAAGATCAGATGTTTTCTAATAGACACTTCATAAAACAGATACTTTACAAAACTAAAAATGAAATAATCACCACTTCACTGAAGAGCCAATTTTTAAAAAAAACATGCTATTTACTACAGAACACTTCTCTATAAGACATAATTTACCACTCCTTCACAAATGAATTTAACCGAGTTGCAGGAAAGGCCTTCAATACGCAGTTTTGGCGCAGTTTAAAAAGACAAGTTTCCTGGGCCAGCGCGTAGTTCTCTAGGACACGGTACATACATGCATCTCCAACCAGAAAGGCCAGCTTAGGCTGGTACCCAGAATATCTAAAAGATCAAGAAACTGGGTTCCAGAGATCAAATCATACCAACAAAGATCTCAGCAGTACTAAGCATCTGTTCTTACTCTGATGGCATAATTCTTAAGGGAAAAAAATCCATTATCACAAGGATATTATAACTCTTCTAGATTAGTGAGCTGGAGAATTTCACATGGGCACACATGCCCATGCAGAATAAACTTATATTTGCTTTAAATCTGTGTCTCTTTAGACATTATTTGTCTCCTAGAAACTGAATGAGAAAATGAAGCAAGCAGCAGCTCCCAAAATGTTACAATTCACCGCTTTTCACTTCTGTAACTTGGACATTCCAAATCAGACTGTTTGGGGTATCTAAAGAATATACCTAGCCTAAAAGCCCCAGTGACAGAAATCATTTTTTAAAATGCTAATTTCAAAGCCTACCCTAAAGAATCTGCTTTTAAAAAGCAATCTGACATGATTCTGACATGCAACCAGGTCTGTGACCAATAACCCCATCCTTATCCTTCATTTCACAAATGAGTAAGCTGAGCCCCACCCCCTCAAAAAGGGTAAGTAATTTAACCAAAACACAAAGCCAGGTAGGGTTGTAAAATCCTAAGATGAATTTCATTTCAAGATGTGCCCTGGCCTGCTTTCCAAAACCCCACTAAAATGACAGAAGAATTTTATTTAAAAAAAAAAAAAGTAATGTCACGGCACTAGGAAAACAGCAAACACAAGAAGGGCACCATCAGCGAACCACAACTATAGGGAAATGTTAGAAGACATAAAGCAGATGGAATCAGACTGCGAGTCTTGAGAAAGCCACAACCCAGTCCGGACAACGGAGGGGCCACTTTACACATTCTTTGCTGTACTTGTCCCAACTACAGTCAGTAAGGATCGCCCTCCTATACAGGAAGTCCACCTCGAGGCCTCTTACTACAGGTGTCAGAACCAAAGAGAAAAGAATGTTTTTATTAATAACATAACTCACCGCAGCAGCAAAATCTCCTAACAGACTCTGTCTCTTCCTTTTACTTGGGAGCTGGAAGCTACCCACCAGCACTTCCCACCCTCACGACACAGAAGAGCACAGCTCTGCAAACCAGGCGGGAGGCCACAGCAGAGAAGAGTGACAATTCTGAAGACACACATATCAAAATTGATATTTATCAATTACATACCTCATCTAGGAACCTCTGAGAGGTCAAAAACAAGATCCTCCCACCCCGCGTCAAAAACACAAAACCAAACCTCAGTAGAAGGGCCACAGCACAATGGGCTTGACTGAGCAAGCATTTGTGACTACAAAGACCAAACTGTGCCGTCGCCTGAGAAGATGGAGAGGAGGAGACGGGAAAAAGCAGAGGAGATGGAATTAAGAGAATAGTTAAGGGCATGGAAGATACAGAGATCCAGTGTTCACCCAGAGGATGGAAGGAAAAAAATAAAAAGGAGTAAAAGAGACAAATGTTGCCAAGGTACAGAAAGACTTCAGAATATTAGGTGGCTCTGAACACTTCAAAGGAATACTAAAAAGTAAAGCTTCATACTTTACAGTTACAGAGAAAAAAAGGAAAAAATAAAATATACAGAAAGAAGTAAGAATCAGACAGGCATCAGACTTCCCATTTGTAACAATAAATACCCGAAGACAAAGCGTAGACAACTGCGAAGGGCCTCAATTATTTAGAGCCTCGTAAAGAATTCTTATTTAGAATCCCATGCTAGCTCCATCAGGACAGGAACCGCACCTGTGTGTGTTCACTACTTGATCCTCTACACCAACACAGAGTACTTTTTACAGAACCAGACATTTGTTGAATGAAAAAAACATCAAGTATTCAAGGAACACTCTCCATACACATTCCCACAAACCCTCCTAGGAAGAAAAAAATCAGGGTATTATTCAGGGCTATACTTGGAGACCAGGGAGCAGGGGACCATGAAATATAAGAAACAGCAAAAAACAAGGACAACAGGCCAACGCAGTGGCCTGTGATGCAATCCCAGCACTTTGGGAAGCCGAGGAAGAAAAATCAGTTAAGGCTGGGAGTTTGAGACCAGCCTGGGCAACACAGTGAGACCCCAACTCTACAAACAAAACAAAACCACAAAGACAACAGTGACACCAACAGTAAGTCTAAGCAATTGCTGATAATGCAGCTGAGAGGTCACAGGCTGTAGTCTCTGACCATGTTGACAAACTAAATATAACCCAAAAGCTACCCACAAATGTTTTCTAAAGTTTATTTCCTAGATAAATCTTGGGTTAAAGAAGAAATTGATCCTCATGCCCCAATAATCCAACTAAGTATGTGCCCCAGAGACATGCTTGCACAGGGGTACCATGAAATACAGACAAAAATCATATTTGCCTCCTTATGTGTATCAAAAAATTAAAAAAAAAAAAAAGAATCATAGTGAGACTGTTCCTAATAGCAAAACACTGAAAACACCACAAATTTTTATGCACAGTCAAACGGATAATGTTATGGCATAAACACAGCAATGAAAAAGAACTACAGCACACACAGTACGAACGAATTTCACACACAATATTGAGCAAAACAAAGATGAAAAATACATACAGTATTACCCTTAACAGAATGCTTGAACGCAGGCAACACTGTATTGCTCTAGAATGCATACGTGAGCGATAAACCTAGAGGAAAGCATGACATCCAGAGGGACAAGGCCCTGGAAGGACCTGCAGAAGGTCCCCACAGTGCTCACAGTGCTCTGCTCCTTCACCTGGTGGTAGTTCCCAAGTATTCACTGCGTTACACTAAACTTACGTTTTACCCATTTTCAATACATGTTATATTTCACAATAAGAAGTTTTAACAGTAAGGGTAATGTGAACAAAAGATGGAATAAAACAACTTAGGACATACAAACTATTTGGAAAATATACTAAATTTTAAAACTTAGGCAATAAAGTCAAATGGCACTCCAAGAAATGTATACCCTTACGTGTTTGTTAAAAAAGCAATTTAAATTACATTAATCTGCTAAGCTAGAAAAAGCAAAATAAAAAGGGAGAAATAATTAAAACACAAGAAAAGAAAAACATCCTAGATTTAAAAAATAAAACTATTTCAAAAGACCAATATAATAAAAGCAGACGAGCCACTGACAAGTCATCAAGGCAAAGAAAATAACTTTAGAAATAAAAAGAGGGTATAACCACATATGAAGATTATTCAAAAAGTGAAAATACTTTGACATCTTTACAACAGCTTCAGAAGTATAGATGAAGTGATCATTCTTCTTTTTTGGATCTAAAGTTACTAAAACTGACTGAAGAAGTGGAAAATCTGAACAGACCAACACAAAGAAAAGATAATCGAAGACTTATCTTCCAGAAAGGATCAGGCTCAGATACTTATTTAAAGCAGGGTTTCTGAACCTCAGTGATGGCGATATATTATCGGACCAGATAATTCTTTGTTGAGGGGAGCTGTTGGGTACGTTGTAGGACGTTTAGTATCATCCCCCTACCCACGAAATGCCAATAGCACCCCTTCACCACAGCCAGTTGTGACAACCGAAAACGTCTTCGCATATGTTCAATGTCCCATGGGAGGCAATAATTACCTTTGGTTGAAAATTACTGGTTTAAACTGTCCTAGATCATAGAAAGAAGACGTAAAGCTTCCCAAGTGATTGGCCAGCATAGCCCTGATACTGAAATGAAACAAGAGCCACAAGCAAAACTATATTACAATCTCACTTAATATAGAAGTTAAAAATCCAAAAATAAAGTATTACCATATCCTTTCTAACAGTGTTTATTATGGGAACGCAAGGATGATTCAAAATTAGGAAACTATCATGTACTTCACAAACTGTTATATCCCTAAATAAAATTATAGGCACAATCATGAAAAAACAGTAGATCCATATGCATTATTACTAAGTGAAAAACACAAGTTGCAGACATCCCAGAGAAGGAAAGTCGAACATAGAACATATTTCTCCCATATTCTCTCTTTCTTGAGGCTCCACCAGAATTACAGTGAAGAATAAACATTGTATAAACACAAAATAACAACAAAGGAATAAGGTTACTGACAGAAAAGAATTCACCTACACTAGAAGATGACAGTAAATGCAGGAATGGTAATTAATGGAGCAAAGCAAATAAAGGTGCAGAGGGAACCTGATAACGAGGCTAAGCTGCCCCTCGGCACCCCGGAGGGGCTCTAGACTGAGACACCAGGTACACTGGAGAGTGGGAGTGACAGGTAGCACTGAGAACAGAGAGATTAACCAAAAGCCTGCAGATAGAACACATTTTCCAGCCCCTAAAACATACTGCTCTCCCACATCTCCTTAAGCAGAATCCAGACAGACACATCTGCCTTAGGCAAGAGACCAGAAGACTGCTTCTCCAGAGAAACGGAATAGTTCAGACTATCGTCCTGAAGAAAGAGAAGCCACGTGAAGAGGCCCAGGAGGATGAGGTGCCACGTGGAGAAAGGCCATGTGAAAAAACGCCGAGACAGACCTGGCGGTGAAGAAGCCGTCTCAGACATCCCAGTGCAGCGAACGTCCACATGAGGCCAGTACCAGCCACCATCTAATGCACAGTGCGAGTCCCCAAATGAGACCAGCAGGAAAACTGTCTGGTAAGCCTAGCTATCCCATACAACAGCAAGAGATAGATAAAATTGTTGTTTTATGCCATTAAGTTTTGGGGTAATTGGTTAAGCAGGCAATAAATAACCAAAACAAAACTTAAAGTTATGGCTGTCCAAATAAAATTTCCAAAAGTTGAAAGAAAAATATTCCAGAATTTAGAATTAAAAGGTAGAATTTAGAAATAATGTAAGAGATACAACTCAAGCCAAGATGTCTAAAATCCAATTAGCAGGCATTCCAATGTGAATAAATAAAATGGAAAGGAGAAAGTTAGTAAAAAAAAAAAAAAACAAGATTATTTCAAGATTCCAAATTTGAAAAGGCCTACCCATACTGAGTACCCAGCACAGTCAACGAAAAAAGACCCACAGCTAAGTACATCACTGTGATATTTCAGAACACTAAGGAAAAGAAATTCCTAAAAGCTTCAAGAAAGAAAGTCATACATAAATGAGTAAAACACAGAATGACATCAGGCTTCAATACCACCACTGTTAGAAGATAAAAGCACAGTCTGAAATTTTGAGGTAAAATTATCTTCAACCTAAAATTACAGATTCAAACAATCGTGAGGGCAGAATGTAACAGAGGTTACCATTTATTGAAAATATACTATGCACTGGGCACTGTTCTAAATAATTTACATACACCAACTCATTTAATCCTTACAACTCCCCAAAAATATAGGTACTACTACCATTTCCTCCGTTTTACAAATAGGAAATTGAGGCAGAGTGATTAGGTAATTACCCAAAGACACACAGCTAACAAGCAACAGAACCAAGATTCAAACCCATGGCGGTCTGGCTCTAAAACCCAAACTCTAGACCGTACTTTTTCAGAAGCTAGAACTCAGAAAATGTACCTCTCCACGCTTCCTTAGTGTTTTACTGGAGGATGTACTCAGGCACGGCGAGAAAGGGTGAGCCAGAAAGGCGTCATGAGATCCGGGAAACAACGGATCTCCTCTAGGAGAGCAGACAAGAAAATCCTCAAGATGACAGCTGTGCAGCCGGCCAGAGAACAACCGGCCAAAACTGGTGTAGGACAGAGGGAGAGCTCACAGAAAGGGACAGAACATAATTTTTTTAAAACTAGGAATTACAGGAAGACACTGTAAAACAAAAAGTTCACAAGAAAGGACATAGCATAACAGAAAACTTGACTCTAATGATAAACGGTGATCATTCATGACTGAAGATGATATTTTAGGAAGGGGAGGTAGGTGGGTCAGTGGGTGGTATAAGGGCTCAATACTCATTTATTATAGTAAAAAGTCAACAGTCGATGCCTAAACAGGTCAATGTAGAAATCCAGAGAAGTCAGTGGTGGTGGTGAGCTAGCGGAAACTTTGATGCACTCAGGTTACTCCTTAAGAAGCCCAGACAGACTTAAGGAGGTGGCATTCCGGGTGAAGGTAACTGAATTCGCAAAGAATCAAGGAACATTTATGGAAACCAGGAATGTTAAGAACAAAAAAGGTGGTGGTAGGGAGGGGCCAATTGTTTGCCTGTCGTGGCAAATACCAGTAGCTCCAAAGAATGAAAATCTTAGTTTTAGTAGCTAAAACAAAACAAACAGAACAATTTAACAGGAACACAAAAACTAACTTCTAAATACGTATAATAATAAAAAGAAAAATCATCCCAGTTTTACTTTTGCTTGAGAGAGTTTTTACTTTACCTGACCCGTGGGTAGTGGTTGATCTAGCATCTCAACATCCAGGTGCTTAGGAAGGTTATATAATCTGCAGAGTTCACATATCAACCACTTCAATTGCTGACGAAGCTACAAAACACATTTCGGTAAATAAGCATCACGTTAAAGAGCCCCAGAAGACATGAATAACGCTATGACGACTGTAATCAATGCAGGAGGAAATGAAAAGTTTGCTACTGCTCAACTGCAGCCTACAGGTAAAATACCAGTCTTTAAAACATTTTTAGGGGCTGCTAGTGAAAGAAAGTTACCATGGTTTGGGGTAAAATCCCTACAACTCACACCTGGCAGAGTAACAACAAAAAAGCAGAGGAAGGGAGTTCCAGACAGTGCCCAATTTCTAGCTGCCAACTTCAGACAAGAGAACATTAACGCATTAATAAAGCTATAAAACACAGGCAGTGTTGTTGCACATGGATCACAGAATCACACGTCCCAGTCACGTCATTTAGAAATACAGAGGCAAATGTGATCTAGCAGGCAGAGCCTGGGAAGGGAATCTAGATGACCCTTGATACGGTGTCTAACTCCCTGAGTTTGAGTCTGCCCATCTGTAAAACAAAGAAATTAAAACTTTTCCAGAATGGTAAAGATTAAATAAAACCTGTGAAAACATTTGACGATTAGTAGGCTCTTAAGAATCTTAAGATCTTAAGTATCTTAAAAAAATAAATAATTCACTAGGACAACTGCAAAGAATAACTGTACATTTCCATTTTTAAACCCAGATTATTTTGTAAGCACATTTACTTTAAGCAAGTAAGCAAGGTAAATTATGTGCACAAACATGTTTTCCATTGTCTAAAATTTTTTTCAATGTATAAGTTTACCAATTACAGTTTAAGAAGAATGGTCAATACTTAGTAGATTCAAATGGGATCTAATAAGGCAACTTACTTCACTTGGTCAGGAACGGTTTCCTAGGTGTCTCTGACCATAAAACAGATGAAGAGAAGGAACTAGGTTTATGAAGGACTAAGAAAGAAGACACAGGATTAGAGGTTAACAAAGCAAAGGCTTTCCAAAGTGGACTAAGGAACAAGTGGAAATGAGGAAGGCTGAACAGTAAATTAGTATCAAACAAAAATCCTCGCACTTAAAAGGAAGCAAAGCCCCACTGTGGATTTGTTACCCATCCACTGAGCTCTGTTTTGTGCTAAGGACATAATCAAGATGAGGCAGGTGCTGGACCTGGACACTCCAACCCCCAGCACAGGAGGATCTACAGGAGTGCTGCGGGAGAAGCAGCAGGGTGGCGGAGTCGCACCAAACAAGAAAAACAGGGTAGTGTATCTTCTAGGAGTTTCAATTTTATATTCTTGCCAAAAAAAAAAAAAAAAGAAGAAGTGTTTGAGGGATGGAGGGAAGAAACTAAGATCACAAGGAAGAACTTAAGAAATATTCAGAAGGTAGATGGACAGGTCTTAGAAACTTACTAGATAGTTTGGGGGTCGGGAACAGTGGTGTAAAAAGAACTATATGACAGCTCCCACGTTCAGGCCTGAGTGACTAGTTTCATTACTGCACTTTGTCCCACACACTGTCACAAGGAGAATTACTGAGAGAAAACATGATGGGGGTAGTTAGGAGTGCTAGGAGGCAGATGAGTGTAAATTTAAATGTCATTATCTGGAAACCCATGGCACATCCAAGTGATATACCCTTAACATATATATAATGCATAGACAGATACATGGGTTTGAAACTCTGAAGATAAATTTTAGCTAGAGACACAGATTTAGGAATCCCTGGAATATAGGTCATGACTTAAGTAACGGGAATGGAAGAGATTACTCAGACAAAGCAGAGTGAGAAGAGGAAGTTCAAGGAAGAGATCAGAGGAGACCAAGGCAGGGTGATAAAATAAAAACAGTAGGCAGGGATCTGACATAAGTCCCATTAGATTATCAGTTCCCAGAGGACAGGGACACGCCTTATTTGTCTTTTATACCCAACACTTATCACAGAGTCTGGCACAGAAGCCAATCAATTTTTTAAAAAATATTTTTCTGTGTTCTACTATTAACAGTTTCCTATATCCATCTACCCGGGAGGGTGGGGGGTAAGTAAGTACACAAGCATAGATACAGATTTTTTTTACAACATTGTATACACAAGGGGCCAGATTACACACAATATTCTATGCCATAATTTTTATTTAACCAACTCTTTACTGGTGAACATTAAGTAATACATGTTTGTGGAAATATTTCAACAAGGGAATAATCGACAGTATCAAAATGCTGTAGAGGGGTCAATTTTGGAACTGAAGAAGGAGCCACTGGATTTGGCAACTAAGAGATAAATTTAGTGCAACAATGAAGGCAGAATCCAGGTTATAATAAGTGAATTAAAGATGAAGAAATATAGCTTATTTTATCAAGAAACTAGACTATGAGAAACTGGCAGAGGCTGTAAGATAAAGTGGAAAGTAAATTGTTTTTCCCTTCATGCGAATGTATCTACTTTTTATAAAATTAGGCCCAATTTTATATCCTATTTCATTTAACTTTAGGAGCATTTTTATGTAATATTTTAGACACTGAAAAATAACTTGACTCATTTTTGCTATTATAAAACTGGTATCTTTAGATCTTTGGAGGCGACCCCTAAAAGGACACGGCAGTAATAAGGCTGCGTCTACCACTCTTTTTCATCATCCCCTGCTGGAGAAGTGAACATATGTCTGTCTAGCTTTTAATTTTTACCTCTTACCTTCATCACTCTCCATACCAGCCTTAACTCCTAAAATATCTTCAAACTGATGTTCTTCTGTCTTTAAACAATCTATAACTTAGTTTGACAAAAATCTGAGTTAAATGGCCAGTGCTCCCAAAACTATTTATGGAATAATTTATCCATTCTTAGTGAATTAAAATACCACCTTTACTTTATCTAAATTCTCATTTGCGTGACTCTGGTTCTAAGCTTCTCTTGCCTTTCTCTGTCTGGTACAGGGCCAGTACACAGTATCTTATTTAACATCTAGTTGGGCAAGTCTCTTATTACCTTTGTATAATTTTATTTTTTATTATTTACTCTTCTAAACAAATTTTAGAGTCATTTGTCAAGTTCCAAAAATAAATTTGCTGGGATTTATACTAGAATTGTATTTTATTTATAAATTAATATGAAGACATGAATATAACTGACATATTTAATATGGAGTCTGCCCATCTAGGAACATAATATTCAAGTCTTTCATTCCACTCAGCAAAATGTTGTAGTTTTCTTGATACAAGCTCTGTACATCTAAGTTTATTCCTCAGTATTTAATTTTTATAATTGTCAATAAAACACTTTATCTCTGTATCTTCTGATTATAGCTGAAATTTGGAAAAGCTATTGATTTTTTTTTTTTTTTTTTGAGACAGAGTCTCACTCTTTTGCCCGGGCTAGAGTGAGTGCCGTGGCGTCATCCTAGCTCACAGCAATCTCAAACTCCTGAGCTCAAGCGATCCTCCTGCCTCAGCCTCCAGAGTAGCTGGGACTACAGGCATGTGCCACCATGCTCGGCTAATTTTTTCTATATATTTTTAGTTGTCCGATTAATTTCTTTCTATTTTTAGTAGAGACGGGGTCTCTCTCGCTCTTGCTCAGGCTGGTTTCGAACTCCTGAGCTCAAACAATCCTCCCGCCTCGGCCTCCCAGAGTGCTAGGATTACAGGCGTGAGCCACCGCGCCCGGCCTTGGTTTTTATATAATAGAACTTTTAACAAGTCATCTTAAAAATTTTTTTCAGTTAGTTTCTTTGAACGTTTTTTAGTAAACAATCATGTCACCTGCAAATAATGATTGTTATTTTTCTATAAGAACTTTATGACATCATGGGAAAATACAACGACAATGTTAACTTTTTTAAAGGCTACAAAACTATATTGAATATGACCTCAACTATTTAAACATATGCATAAGAGTACATTTATTTTACTAGCAAAGAAAAAAAACACTAGTAGACAATACCCATCATGTCAACAGTGGTTACATTACATAGAAAAACTATGTGAGATTTTTATTTTCTTCTTTTTGCTTTTCTGTATTTTACTAGTTTTCTCGCAATGGCTGCTTACAAGTTTTATAATCAAAGAAAAAGGTTTTTAAAATTTTCATGAAATGGAAAGTTACATTTCTTTACACATTAAAAACAAAAAAGCTTTCTATTTGAATACTTTTGGTTTTTACCTCAGACTTGCAGACCCTTGAAAGAAAGACCCATTCCCTAATACTAGTGTCATTCTATCATCCTCCTTTACACCTGCCTTGGTCTTATTCCACTTCCCACCTCAGCTAGTGGTATCTCCCAAAATGCTCACTTTAATGGTTAGAATTCAGGGAAAAGAGACCCTTAATTCCTAATCTAAATTAAGGGTATACTCGTGGGAAATAAAAAAAAGAGAGACCGGGTAATAAACAGAATTTGAAGGATTTAAACACATACACTCTCTGGTCCTTTAACCCCTCTAAGATTATCAAATAATCATTAATCATGCTTTTCATATCAAAATATCTCTTAACGCTTAAGTGTGGTATAAAATGTTCATTCTAAAAAAAAAAAAAAACAAAAACAGTAGCTTGGCTTATTTTCTCACCAACGTGTTGTTCTTAGTATCTTCTAGACGTTCCAGAACTGATGTCAGATTTGGGTCATCAGAGTCCACAAACCATATGGGTGAAGAAGATGGATAGGATTCCTGTTATAGAGACATCTATGTTAAACACATTTACACACAGCCTAACACAAACCACAACGCTAAATGGCAAGATGATCACGGATTTAAGTAAAATTTATCAGGGGGAGAAAAAGCAACACATCAAAATCCATGTGGGGAGAAACAAATTTCTTTTTATGGATTTCTTTTAAAAGCAAAGTTGCTAAGTATCACGGTTTAATCTTGCCTGTTCCATGTTACATAATTCGTAAGTCTAAAAACAAACAGAAGCACTTTACCTAGTAAGCAGTACGATTTAAAACAAACAGAAAAGAATACACTGCAAAAGTTACATTTTATCAAAAGCATAAAAAAATGTTATTCAGGTACCAAGGAAGATAGGCTTCCTTCCTCTACAAGGAAAGGTCATCACGGCCTGAATTCTCCAGCTTTCACAATTTTAAAGGGCTTTAAAATCTGAGATCATAATAAGTCTCCCAAAAAGCAAAAACAAATTTAAAAGTAAATAAAAACATCCCAACCATAAAGTACAGTCTATAGATTTAAATTGTACTATGTTTGCCTTTTAATATAACAAAGCTACATTTCTAAACTGCATCTGGAGGAGATCTAACTCTACATTTTTTAATAAAGCCAAGGATTATGTTTTTAAAACATCACAAATGCTAAAAATGATTTTTAAAAACCCCCTACTCGCTATACTGCTTACTTTCCGTGTAATTACAGAATTTGAGATTTTTCTCCACTAGAAAAATTGGCCCTAAAATTGTAATTTTGTCTTTTTCCTAATAAATTTTCATCTCAGAATATACGGCAGAATGTAATTTCTAAAAGAACAGATTTCTTAAATGAAGGTAATATTAATTCTTACATATAGCATGTGTCAGAAAGCAAGACAAGCAGCAGAGCAGGGCTACCAAAGCGCTTTCACTCGCCATAGCACTTGGACTTTTGAAACCGCCATTCTCCTTGCATAGCCATTGTCTGTGTGCCGCAGCTCAGAGAAGGCAGTCATGTTCCCGCACTGTGGCAGGCAGCCTCTAGAATGGCCCCAATAATCCTCACCTCCTGGTATTCATACCCTTGTAAAATTCCCTCCCCTGGACCTACTGACACCTCCAATGAACAGAATACGGGCAAAGCAATGGATGTCACCTCTGCGATTAGGTTACAAAAAGACTATAGTGCCTGCCTTGCTCACTCTCCTGCTCTTCCTATTGCTCTGACGGAAGCAGCTGCCTGTGGTGAGCCGCCCTACGGAGAGGCCCACGTGGCAAACAACCGAAAAGGGCTTCTGACCAACAGCCGGCCAGAAAGTGAGGTTTTCAGTCCAACAGCCTGTGAAGAGATGAATCCTGCCAACAACTGTGAGTGGGCTTGGAGATGGATTCTCTCCCTGTCCAGCCTTGAGATGACTGCAGCCACCCCGGCCCCTTCACCGCACAGCGCGCCCAACGTAAAACCGCACGCAGATTCCTCACCACAGAGACTGTGAGATAATGTCTGTTGTTTCAAGCTGCTAAATTTGTTACAGAGCAAAAGATAACTAATTCGAACACCATAAAATCCAATATTTATTCCGTCACACAAACTGAGTACTACCAAGAAATGCTATTACTACATACGTATTTTTTATTTTTTTATTTATTTATTTTTTTGAGACAGAGTCTCGCTCTGTTGCCCGGGCTAGAGTGCCGTGGCATCGTCACAGCTCACAGCAACCTCCAATTCCTGGGCTCAAGCGATCCTCCTGCCTCAGCCTCCCGAGTAGCTGGGACTACAGGCACGTGCCACCATGCCCGGCTAATTTTTTCTATATATTTTTAATTGTCCAGATAATTTCTTTCTATTTTTAGTAGACACAGGGTCTTGCTCTTGCTCAGGCTGGTCTCGAACTCCTGAGCTGAAACGATCCTCCCGCCTCAGCCTCCCAGAGTGCTAGGATTACAGGCGTGAGCCACCGCGCCCAGCCCATTACGTATGCATTTTTTAAAACACAATTATGTGTGTTGATTTAAAAAAAGTTAATGAACTAAGCATTATGTGTTTTCATCTACTAATACAGCAATCCTCAACTTTTTTGGCACCAGGGACCAGTTTCATAGAAGACAACTTTTCCATGGACTGCAGGGTGGGGTGGATGGTTTGGGGGTGATTCAAACACATTACATTTATTGTGCAGTCAAACCTCTGCCAATGATAATCCATATTTGCAGCCGCTCCCCAGCACCAGCATCACCGCTCAGCTCCACCCCAGATCATGAGGCCTTAGACTCTCATAAGGAGCCGCAACCTACATCCCTCCCTCCCATGTGCGGTTTCCAGCAGGGCTAGCGCTCCTGCTAGAATCTAATGCTGCCGCTGATCTGACAGGAGGCGGAGCTCGGGCGGGCGGTGATGCCAGCGACGGGGAGCGGCTGTAAATACAGGTGAAGCTTCACTTGCCCACCGCTCACCTCCTGGCTATTTCCTGGTTCCTAACAGACCATGGACCAGTATCAGTATCACAGACCAGTATCAGTATCACAGACCACGGTCCCTGGGCGTTGGGGACCACAGCACTAACAGACATTTACTTTGTTCATTTGTGCTGTTTTCTATCATAAATTGGGGAAAAGCCATTATTATTAGATATTAGCTGCAGAACTAGGTTCAAGTCATAGAAAACAATTTTGCACAGTTTTAAAGAAGCACTGCTTTGAGAACTATAATCTTAATTATTAATATAATATAGTTAAGCCCCAGAAACTGAATATTTTTAAGGCATTTTACCAAATGTTAAGGAAAAGAAATTGTATGGAAGTAGGACATCATTAACGGCATTAGTATATCTGTTCAGTAATGGTTTATTTTTCTATTCTCATTTCTCTAACCCTTACTGTGTCCCAAATCTCTTTGCAGGTTAAAAAGTAAACTTTCTTTAGAATCCTGTTCTTAATGAAAACCACTTATTGAGTATTACATTTTCTTCCTCAAATTCTTCAGCCTACTTTGGGAACATACCATCTAGACCATTTTTACTGTTTTAGTTTTGTATTTTCTTTAGGCTTAAAAAAAAATAGATTTAGCACTTCATTCTATAGATTAGTGTTGTCTAGTAAACTTCTGCATAAGCAAAATAAAATATGCATTTTTGCTTTGGACTGAAACTCCTCAAAACCATAAGAGAATTGTAAAAAAAATTAACTGGAATCAGTTACTACCTCAAACATGTTTTTTTCAATCCTGAACATGAGAAGATATAATATATAATAGGTCTAAGTACCTCTTTCAATGGTTCCCAAAGTGGGGCCCTCAGACCTCCAAGTCCAAACGATTTCTATAAGAATACTAAGATGGTGACATTTGCACTCACGGTGCAGATAAAACAGTGAGTAAAACTGCTGGTGTCTTAGCACAAATAAAGGCAGTAACACCAATACTAGAAGTCGTAGTATTATTCACCACCATGCACTGAGGTGTTTAAAAGGAATAAGAAAAAAGGGTCAACTTCACTTAAGAATGTCTATAACACAGCAGTAAAAATTATTTTTCTAAATCTCAATCCTTGAATATTGCCAGTGATAAAATGGGTAGTATACACGAGCACTCCTACAGACTACCTGAGAAGAAGCACTTATGTGACTGAGTTGAGGTGAACTAACTCTAATCGAACACCATTTTACTTGCAAAGATGAATGACTAACAACGGTTAATCCAACTTGGATTTTTGGCAGATGTTTTCTCAACGATGAATGAAAAGAGTCTGTCATTTCAAGGAAAACAAAGGACAGTACCTACTCCCAATACTAAAATTCAAGCTTTTGAGCAAAAAATTAGAATATTGGAAAACTTGTACCCACCGCCACAAACTTGACATCTTCTCGAGTGTTCTAACAGGACTGATGGCAATATGAATACATTTTGATATTACATAATGAAACATATCAACATTTAGATTTCAGTGAACCAGTATTTTCCAAAGGGCAAAAGATCTGTTCAAAGTTCAAGAAAGACCAAGTTTTGATGGAGTATCAAAAAAGAATAGCCACAATTATCTAAAATGGCTATTAAAATACTTCTTTTTCCCATCAGGTATCTGTGAGGCTGGATTTTGTTCACATCATTTCAACCAAATGTCACAGAACACATTGAATGCAGAAGCAGATGCTAGACCAGCTATCAAAGAGACTTGCAAAAAATGTAAGACTGTGCTACTATTCTCACTGAATTCTTTTGGTTTAGAAAGTATGGTTATTTTTCACAAAGCCACTTGTAATAATATGTAGTAAGTTTTTTAACAAATTAATGTTTTAAATATTTCTAATTTCTAATGATAAATATCAATAGATATAACCTACATAAACAAAGGCTCCTTGGGACCTCAAAATATCTCTATGAGTGTAAAGAGGCCCTGACCCCCAAAACTTTGAGAACTGCTGCCTTCCCCTTCACCTTCCCCCACATCTAGAATTTCTTCCTTGGAAGAAACACCCCTTCACCATTCTATATTAACCTTTGTAGCTGCACTGACAGTAGTTCTGCTACCTTCATCCCATCTTTCTCTCTCCTCCCCTCCCTTGACATAAAACCTGACCAAAGGATGCTACCAGCCCACCCCATTCCCAGTGGTTAGCTGTCAGGTGGGCTAAGCCAGGAAAATCTGTGTCTTTCCTGAGGCTAGAGCTCTCTTTCTGGGACACCTGGAGTCACAAGGATAATGTTGGCCCACCTGGGGCAGTCAGCATTCATCCTGCCTAAATCAGTAGTAGGGAGAGTACATGGAGCCAAATCACTTTCTAAAAAGTCATAGATAATTATACTTTCTGCCACGGCTGTGAGAATGCCCACTTCATTGCACACTTGCTAACATTTTTACTAGTCTGATAAATGCTGGTACCTAGAAGAAAAAAAAAGTTCCTATACAATATAATTTATTCCATCTCTAGAAACCAGTTCAGCAATAAGAATAGAAAGCCACCGCTCCTAGGAAGGTTTCAAAGGACATTACCTACATACACAAGTATTTAGCTCTAGCTATTGATGTTCAAAGCATCATTTATGATAGGAAAAAAAGCAAACACATCTCTATGTTCAGTACTAGGAGACATGACTAAATGGTACAGCCATACAACAATCGAAGCCCCTAGAGAGGAGAGTATGTCATGACACAGATCTACAATATTGTGGAGTGAAAAAGATGATTACAAAATAATTGGATTTAAAAAAAAGGGGGGGGGGAAGGGAGTAAATATAAGCACAGGAGAAAAGAGATGACCAGAAAGAAATATAACAAAATTGATAGCGGTATCTTCTGATTGGTAGAATTATATGCGATTTCCTCTAGTTCTGCTTACCTGGTTTCTAAATTCCTTACAGTAAGAATGTCTTGTTTTCTATATTATACATTTCCACCACCACCCCCGGAAACTCAGCCTTCACAAACTCGACATCATGTTTAAGGTTTCTTCGGTGTAATATTTAAAAGACAATCTATTTTGAAAGACATCTAAAATGATGACCAATTCTTAAACCTCTGCATTAATATTTTCAATCTTTCATACACTTCGAGCTTTGCCATTTGTATAAGGTTGACTAAGCTTTGTATCTCTCTATCTTAAAAAGATAGTTTTCTTATTATTGTTCTTTAAAATGGCCTGTGATATCCAGTTTTTAAACATTAGATGGTGCTCAAAAATCCCAATATGAATTCAGGCAGTTTTCCTTAACAGATTATATTTGCTTATAACACAGCTCTTTTTCACCAGTTGTGAAAATTTTAAAGACTTAAGTAAATGTAAAACAATTATCTAAGCATCTAACTATGTAGGTCCTTTGTTCCTACTCCATTCTACTATTAGTTTTACAGTGATTGTAAGGCCTACAAGATGATGTTGTCTGTGACCGCCACCGCAAAGGTCACTGTAAGTAGACAAACTGCAAACAGGTTCACCATCACTACCATCCCCACCATAAAACTGTCCTAACATGGGGCAACACAACTCAGGGTTAATGAAGCCAACCTTTTTACCTATTGCTGCTTTAAAAAGGGAATTTTTCATCTTGTTTAAAAAGAACTTTATTTTTCTGCATAAATCCACTAAGACCCATGTGTGGCTCTCTAGCTCAAGCACCAGCCGGCAAAACTGCCTGCCAGAATGCTCAGTTTTTGCTATCTTTCCAAATGGTAGGACACATCTCCAGGGATTTCATACTTTTTTGAAAACTGATGTACATACTTCTTGTTGAAGGTTCAGAAACACAGCAGTTATAATCCTTCTGGAGACCAGTTATAGGACACATTACTTTCACACTTTGCTGTTCAATAAATGTGGGGTGGAGAACAAAGTAAAGAAACAAAATTACCATATAGTACCTTAATAAAATTCTAAGTGCTCTGACAACATAAGATACTAAATATATATATATATACACACACATATAAATATATATTGTTCCCTGCTAATCATTTTACAAGTAATCAAGTAGCTAGCCCAGAACCCATATACTAGCTGTTAGCAAAAGTACTAACACTTGGTAAAAGAAAAATATATACATACCCTGTGACTTTAAAAAAATGCTTAAGTATCCAAAGACAGGGAGAAAATTACAGTGACTCAGAACATCATTCTAAGTGAACTGAGGCAGAGAAAACAAAGGTGCTAAAGAGGATTTGAACCACCTAGGCTGCTAAAACCCACTGGATGGTTTCCTTGGTTCTGAGTCTTTCAGAATGATCTTCTAGAAGAGATCACATAACACTGTCACAAAGGACTTGGGAAAAAAAGGACCCCTGTTTAACACCCTGGCTCTCCAGTCATGCTCTACATTTCATGGTGACTATTTCAATTCAATTCAATTCCCCACCCCTCAACTAGCTGACATTTAGCTAATGCTACCATTTTCCAGGTCTAAGTGAGTTTAACAAAAAAAAAAAAGAAAGGGATATACCATTCATAAAAGGGAAACCTAAGTCTCCTCTTCATATATCTGCTCCTTTCAAGGAAGGGCATAAAAATGGAGATGGAAGAGGATAGACAAGCACTGGGAATTTGACCTTATATTAAATATTATCAATTGGCCAAATAAATGAAAACAATGATTTTTTCCGGCCTGAAAGTACCACTTAGGTTCTTAATATGACAGTTCTGGTATTTCCAAATGGTTCTCCATGAGTTCAATTTGGAAAAGTAACCTGTCCCATGAAGAGTAAACCAAAGAAGAGGTCTTAGGTTCCTTAGTCAAGATTTGTCCATTATTTCCTTTGTACAACTTTGGCTGGACTACTTTTTATCAAGGTAAAGACTAGAAAAATGAAAAATGAAGTTAAGAGCATTGCCTTATTCCCCATGAAAAGCTGTTACAAAGCATTTTCAAAATAAAGTGTTATTCATCCACAAATGACACCATCACTTTTCTATTTGTAGGGAACAATATGGTTGCCAAAGCATTTTTCTATACATGCTCTCTTGTAGGGCAAAAAGTTTTATCTATTTTATGGAGAAACACAGTAAAAGAAGTGATCACTTAAAGTCCTAACTACTAAGTAAAAGCTAAACCTCTCTCTTCCCCTTAGATTCAAAGTTCCAACATTTTTAAATTTAGTATTTTGCTGTTGGAGGAAGGGACTTTTTGGCAATGATGAATAGAAATTTAATTAGCTAACCAAAAAACTGTTCCACCAAAAGTAGCCTAGCAAACAGCCACTCAGGCAGAAAGGGTAATGATTTGTGCTATATGAATAATACAAAAGAATGAATTTTCATCTGTTTAACAGGTGTTTACTTCCCGGGGGAGATTTTTTACTTCAAAACTGCGATTCCCTATCAAGAGTCCCCAGATGCCAAGAATTCCATAAACAGAGTAAAATGGAGTTGCCAAGTTAGGTTAAATACTTCAAAAGGACTAAAGGAAAGCCATATACTAGCTTCCAATAAGGCTGCACAGGTTATTAAGACAAGCTGCTTTGCTTTTAGGTGTGATCACAACAACTGGATGTTAGCATTGACTGGCAATTAGGTCTGTTTACTGAAAATGATAAAATCATACTTAAGTTTGTATAACAGACAATCTTTCATATTATGACTTCAAAGAAGTAATAAAAAGGACTCCTTGAAGTTGAAAAAGAGCACTCTTTTCTCTTCATGTTTAAGATCAGGATGAATTTATAAAACAGGGGTGGGGAAATACCTCAATGCCCTCGGCCTAGAGAGTAAAACATCTACTATGTTTTGAGTTTTTTTCCCCACATCTTACACTGTCTTTCACATGAAGTCAATTTACAGATTTCCTATAAGCCTTCAGTGACCTTTTTGTACTATCTACGACACATTCTTGATATTCTGCAATTTTTACAAACTCTTGGCAGTTAACTTACAAGGCAGTTAAGATTTTTGTACAAACAGAATATAGCTAGACTGGGGCCATACAGTCAATAAAACAAATATTTACTGAGCATTTACTGAGTGGAAGATGAAAAGCATAAAGCATAATTAAAGAATATTCTCCCTTGCCATTATAAAAAAAAAAAAAAAAAAAATTAAAAAAAAAAATGTAAGGCCAGCTGCGGTGGCTCACACCTGGAATCCTAGCACTTTGAGAGGCCAGGGCAGGAGGATCACTTGAGACCAGGAGTTTGAGACCAGACTGGGCAACACAGTGGACTCCATCTCTAAAAATAAAATTTTTTTATATTAAAAAAGATTTAAACACCCAAAACTATACCAGAATACAGTATAAGAAAACATAACCAAAGCAGAAATAGTAAGGACTAAAGAAGGGAGGAAGGAGAAATATCAGCATGAACTGAATATGTCCCAGAAGAGCCTTAAGGGATAGTCAGACTTGAATAGATAGATTGGGTACCGTAAGGGTTAGGGGTCAGGGGCACATTATACATGGGAAAAACAGCTAATACAGAAGCCCGAAAGAAAGAGGGGTACAGTATCTCTAGGGGATTATTCAGAAACTAGCATGCATGTGTGTAAAACAACTAGTGAAGTACTATTCACTCAAACATTACAGAAACTATACAAGGATGCTTCTTGGTGGGCATGAAGAACACAGGGCCCGGCATGTAAAAGAGCTAAATAAATATCTGAGCAGTCTAAAAAGGAAAAGTTAAAATACAAGTCAAGTTTATTACCTCCCCCTCCCACCCTCTCTACAAACAGGATCTTACTCTTGTCACCCAGGCTGGAATGCGATGGCAACAATCATAACTCACTGCAATCTTGAACTGCTAGGATCAAGCAATCCTCCCACCTCAGCCTCCCAAAGTGTTGGGAATACAGGCCACAGCCAACATGTCAGGCCTTTTTTTTTTTTTTTTTTTTTAAACAACTACAACTTTTTAGAGAGTAACAAATCACAAACCCAGCAGACAGCTCCTGGCACTTGAAATCCAACTGCATTTTTTCCTTGCTCTTTCCTTTCTAAGCAAAGGGTATCAATATGAACAAGGCATGTAGATTCTATCAAAACACTCATCCATGTTTAAAAGAGATACATACTGAAAATTTACAGATAAAGTGATTTGTCTGGAATTTGCTTCAAAATAGTCCCAAGGTGGAGTATAGACGAAGTAAGATTAGCCAAAAGATTACCATTGTTGAGGTTGGGTACATGGAGGTTACCTACACCATTCAACTTTTTTTTTTTTGAGACAGAGTCTGGCTCTATCGCCCTGGCTAGAGTGCCGTGGCGTCAGCCTAGCTCACAGCAACCTCAAACTCCTGGGCTCAAGCGATCCTCCTGCCTGCCTCAGCCTCCCGAGTAGCTGGGACTACAGGCATGTGCCACCATGCCTGGCTAATTTTTTCTATATATATATTTTTTTAGTTGTCCAGATAATTTCTTTTTAGTAGAGATGGGGTCTCGCTCTTGCTCAGGCTGGTCCTGAACTCCTGACCTTGAGCGATCCACCCACCTCGGCCTCCCAGAGTACTAGAATTACAGGCATGAGCCACCGCACCCGCCCACCATTCAACTTTTGTATGCTTAATGTTTTTCCATAATAAAAAGTTACACATATTCCTACTGACCATCTACCAATAATGTCTGTCATAATTCATTAGCACCTCAATTTTAATAGTTTCTAGTAGCGGTACCATTATACTAGTCTTCACCAAATCCTCCATTTACCCAAAGTATCTAATTTTCTTCTTGCTCCATTTCTGTTGCCCCTACCTAATCCAGATCATCACTCATTATCTTCGTCTGCAACAGATCCCTATCAGCCTCGAATATGGTTCTCAATGGCCCACTGCTAGCATTTTAGGTGTGATAATTCTTCGTTGTGGCAGACTGTCTGAATGTTATTAAACAAAACATCTGGCATCCCTGTACCCCTGGCACTAAATGCCAGCACAGCAACACCGGCCTCCCCCCACACAACCTCACTGGGATAACCAAAACCACACACACCCACTGCAGAGAACCACTTCTAGTCCTGCATGGCAGACACATTTGCCCGACTTATCTGAGTAACTTAGTAGCTCCCCATAAGCTACAAGTTCAGTCTCCTGTCATTTAAACTAGCCCTACCTTTTCCTGGCCATACCTCAGCTTCTAGCAGAATAATCACCCTCCAAGCTATTCAGACCCAGCTCCTTATTATCATCTACTTCATGCTCATTACTACTACCCATGTTCCATTCTTGGAAAATCTTCACCAGTTTATATCCTGGGTTCTCAAATCTGAGCATACATTGTGTACTCCTAAGCAAACCACACTTTCTCAAATTTTGGTGTGTTTTTCCGGTGGAGTTTCCTCTACCTAAAATGCCCTTCCGCCAGCCTTCCAAAAATTATACTCACCTGTGGAAGCCCAGCTCCACTCTCTGCCTCTCCTCAAAGCCTTCTCTAAAGAGCACCTCCCAGCCAAAATCAGTTGCTCTGTTTGGCTTTCACAGTGTCACACTTTGTTGTATAAAGCTCTCCCTCCCAACACGACTGATTTCTGAAAGCGAGGACTGCTCTGCAGTTTTGCAACACCAATGCCCAGATCACTCAGATGTCCAATAAATGAATTATTTCCTCAGTACAGCACTTGACCGTACTGCGTTTAATTTTTTTTGGAAATACACACCTTCTCCCCAAATATTTAAGGTCAATTATGATAATATCAGGGCTTTTGCAAACGCCTGCCACCCTGTAGGCCCTTGAGTACCCACTGACTTAACCAAAGGGAGTTAAAGACAACGGACTTGGTTTAAGCCATATTTAACATATCAACTGCCATGTGAGTTGTATTTAACTCACGGTACTTTTGAGCCCCGGGCCTCTTACCGCAAAACCAGGGCAAAACCCTGACGTTGGTTCGTGAAAATATTACTTGTTTATGTTATTATTGTTACAGTTAATAGTGACAAGTTAATTCTAAAAACATGGATTAAATGAATAGAAGTAAATAAATTTCGTTTTTCATTAAATTAGAAAAGATCGGTGTTTTTGAAGTTTTTATTCTATTTTATTGTTTTCTAAGTTATATTCTATTTTCGCAATAGTCTAAGTCAATTTCACAACGAATAGTCTCATGATACATTTTTATGAAGAAACTTATTTAATACTTCAATTATTTTACCAAGTCTTGGAGTTTCTAATAAGCTTTGCCGCTTAAAGTAGGCTTTCCAAGTGTCCTTCCAGCTCCGTGGTACAATGCGGTCTTTCTGGGCAGCGGACGGGGGCACGTGTCTCCTTTCGCCTATCAATTTCCAGGCTTACACACGCGAGGGGCTGCATAAACACGCCCACGCCACCACCTGCCGCGGCCAAGGGAGGTACGCCTTTCGGAAACGCTTTAGCGCGGAGCCAGGCGAGGGGGAAAGGGTAATTCTAACAGCACCAGAGGCTGCCCTGGAAACTTTTTTTCCTTAAATGAGTGTGTTTTCAATATTAGTTTTTCCTTAAACGCAAACTTAAGAAGAACTGGTTGAACAGGCAGGCACGAGGGAAACCTGTCGGAAGAATGAGGCACTAAAACTCAAGGACTAGGAGGGGGCAAAAAAAACTTAAAGGCCTTTCGCCTTCCCCGCCTGGGCTCAAACAACAGCGGGAGCCGACGCGCCTAGCCGCGGTCCCCGGAGCAGGCCGGCGGCGGGCGGCCATGGCGACCCGCAGAGGCTCAGACCCCGCGGTCTCCCACCCCGGGGCGCGGCGACGGGAGCCGAGAGGGGCCAGGAGCCCCAAAGCCAGCCCCGCGCGAAGAGCCGGAGAGACGCGCCCGCCGCCTCCTCCCAGCCAAGCCTCGCGCAGTCCCAGCGGGGCCTGGGCAGGGCCACTCGCCGGGGAAAGGGGCAGGGCCGCCCCGCCCGGGGAGCCGGGGGCCCTGGGGCCGGCTCCCCTTTGTCCGGGGACTCGGGGCGCCCCTTTCCGCCGCCGCCTGCGCCGCGGGGCCGCGGCCGGCGCCTCACCGTGATGTTGCAGTGGAGTGTGAGCGGCGGCGGCGGCGAGTGCGGGCTGCCCGGCGGCGCCGGCGGCGGCACCAGGAACTGGCAGTGCAGCTCGTCCAGCTTCCAGCTGACGATGCGGAATCGCTCGTGGTTCTTGTCGAAGATGGACGCCAGGAACTTCAGCTCGGCCTTGAGCCCTGACACGGACATCTTCCCCTCATCTCCGGCGGGAGGGGTGAGGAAGGGGAGCCCGGTCCGGAGCCGCCGTCACGGCCGCGACCGCCCCGCGGGGCCGGCCCGGGCCGCGCTCTCGCGGCTCCGCCTCTCCCCGCAGCCGCGACCCGCGTCGGCGCGCGGCTGGAAAATGGCGAGGGGCACGGAGGCCTCGGCCGCGTAGGGGCCCGGGCGGCTACTCCCTTTGTAACCGACTCCACCGGCAGGCGGTGGCGGCCCCACGGCTTAAAAGGGCAACAGCGACACCGCCCCCGCTACCGCCTGGGAAAAGGCTGCCCCCACCCCGCCCCCATCCCCTCCCAGTCCCGGCGCGTGCACGCGGCCAGCGCGCGCCCGGCCGCCCCCTCCCCGCCGTGACCCAGCCCCCTTCCGCCCGGCCCGTCTGCTCTGCTCCTCGCGCCCGCGGACTGGACGCCGGGGCCGGCTGGCGCCGGGGTCCCAGGACGCCGGGAGGAGCCGGAGACGCCCGCGCGCCCCCGGCCTGGGGCCAGACAAGTGCGCGGCCCATCACGCCGGGCCCTGGGACGGCTCCTCCATGTGGCCCTCAGCCGGCCACCCACTCGCCTGGCCCGGGCTGGGCCGCGGTGGGCGAGGCGGCACTGGGGACCCAAACCAGCCCCCCAGCTTCGTCTCCGCTATTCTCGCCCTAGTCCGAGCCACCACTTTTCTAGCCTGGTTTCCGCAAGGACTCGCTGCTCGCTGTTTAATTCTCTGTTTACGGTGGACGGTGATTTTGGCCCCTGCGGGGCTGCTCCCTCCCATCTCCCAAGATTTCATCTTTCCCTTAACCACCACCTGTGTTCCCTGTGTCATTTATATTCACCATATACGTAGTGTCTCTCCTCCCTCTCCGTCTCCTCTGCCCTGACCTTTTGCCCTGTTTCCCAAGCTTAAGATAACCCTCTCCACTCCCCATGGAAGCAGGGCTGTCCCTTGTTTTCATTAAGGTCTTAGCTCAAATGTCATATCAAAGAGGGCCTCCCTAACTACCCAATTCAAAACAGACACCCAGTCACCCTGTATCACATCATCCTGTGCTAACTGTATGCTCAGCGCATGTCACTATCTGATACTTTTCCTGTTTATTTGTTCATCGTCTCTGCCCAATACGGATGGATGTCCTACGCAGAGCTGTATCCCCAGGACCTAGAACAAGACCTGTTACATAGTAGACACCCAATATTATGGAATTGAATGCTCGCTCTTATCTGGAATCCGCAGCACTTAACAGAATCCCTGGCACATTCTAGCTGCCCCCCAAATGAAGGACTGCATAGCAGTCCAAAGAATACAACATAACTGGGCAGGCGATAATGTGCGGGACTGGCGTCATGGGCATGTAACCTATGGAGTTGCACAGGAACACTGAAATTCCTAGAGCAGGCGCCTGGGAGGGAGTGATACCATTGACAGAGCCAGGCAGATGTTGAATTTGATGTGCTGATGGGACTTCAGGTAGAGAATTTGTGTTTAAGGCCCGAAGTTTATAAGGGAAGTCAGGGCAAGGGATATGTAACTAGGTCAGCCACACAGGGGTGATGGTGGAAGCCACGGCATAGGTGTGACCATGGAGTCACAACCTGGGCTGTTGAAGGGACCCTGAGGAAGGCTCATCATTGCGGATGAGGGGGGAAGGAGTCATTTCAAGATGTCAGAGGATGACCCATGTGTTGAATTATTTGTGGAAAGGCTAGGGAAGTTCAGGACCAAGAAAAGGCCATGGGCTTTAGGAATTAGGAGGTCAATGGTGTTTTAAAGAAAACCATTGCAATAGAATGGTAGGCATAGGGTCAAAGTGATGTGGAAGTGAAGAGAGTGTACATAGACAACTTCCTTGAAAAGCGTCAGAGTGATGAGAAAGAAGTGGAACGATGGTTTGCAATAGCAAAGCACAGGGAAGCTTTTGGGTTTGGTTAGGTTTTTATTATAGGATAGACAGAGGTAGACTTACTATGAAGTAAGCTTCAGGGCGCCTTACAGTTACGTAGGCCCCTTCTGAGTAAACATTAACTTTTTTTCCTAATTTGGTATTTGTAATTTTGTATTCTTTTTCTTGAAGGGGGCTCCCAAGATTGAATAAGCTTCAGGCCCTACAAACCCTGGATCTGCTGCTAAAGAGAGAGCCATTTATAGGCAATAAAAACTAGAGATACCGGGGAGGAGACGAGGCGTACTGCTCGGTCCTGGTGAGGAGGGAAAGAATGGAAAAGAGTTACTCAAAGGGAGCCCCCTCCACAGAGGCCTGGGGTCAGGGCGAGAATTGGGGAAGACACAAAGAAATGTTGAGTTAAACTGGAGGGTTGTTGAGAGACCTCATACTGAACGAATAACCCTGATTTCATTAAGGCAAGTTTGGGGATTGGCAAGACAGATAAATACAAAAGCCAGGGGACAAGGGAGGCCTGACAAAATTTGGGTGAAGACTCTGATCATGGAGTCTCACCTAGAAGTACATGAAGGACCATGAAACCAGGGTTGGGTTGAGAGACTGGAAGTCTTCAGGAAGACAGAGCAGGTTCGGTGTGAAAGAAGGAACGAGGGCTGCCACAGCCCATACAGTGGAAGAATTTCAGACTCCGAGAACTCGAATGTGGAAGAATGACCGGTGACAGCACGTTCCCCGCCATTCTGTTCCAACATAGCCTTTAAGAGTGTGCCCAAATGCCATCTCCTTTATCAAGGCTACCCTAGTCCCCCAAATTGAATTTCTTTTTCTTTTTTTGGAACCATGTATGTAGAAACAAAATTGAATTTTAATCTCTCCTTTTCCTGAATTTCCCAGCACTTGGCCTGTTACAGCACTTACTTCATTCTGCCTTGGTTATGACTAGCTGGTTTCATATTTGTTTTCTTTGCTAGATTACAAAATTCTTGTCTTAATCCTCTTCATTCTGTAGCACACAGCCCAGTCCCTGGGACATAGAAAGCGCCCAATAAGTGATTGTTAAGTGAATATAGCTTATTGGAAGCGAAAGCCACATAACATCCTTAGTTAGAGAGACTGCAAGTAAATTGTGAGAGAAATGATCTAGTTTCACTGCAATCTCAGGGCAGCTGTGAGGACCTCTCCCTGTCTGAAGTGCGCGCACGTCAGCATGTGGCCACTAGGCCCAGACAACCACAGTCCTACCTAGGAGGCACAGGAAACCGAGCCCATCCCTGTTGAAATGAACAAGTGACTCACTATTCTACTACAGCCAACTCAGCCAGAAAGTTTTCTAAGCTAAAATTTTCTCAAATTTGGACTCTGAATTGTAATAAAACTTGTATCTTTGATTTTTGTTTTAGTTAGTAATGCCCATCATTTCTCTCTTGCCTGTATTGTAAAGGGCTTTCAGATCAAAGTGCAAATACCTTGAAATTGTAAGAATTTGAGGTATATGGAATTTGAATGTCATTGTGAGGAGAAGGTCTGAAGCAGCCCTGTTCAACAGAACTTTCTGCAACGATGGAGAAGTCCTACACCTGCCACTACTAGCCCCATGTGGTTACTGAGCACTTGAAAAGTGATTAGTCTAACTGAGGAACTGATTTAATTTTAATTAATTTAAATTTAAGTAGCCACATGTGGCTGGTGGCTACCATATTGGATAGCACAGCAGTAGATTATTCTATAATATCACATATAACTTGGTACAGTACTTTTTAAAACATGTCTATCCTTCCTTACTCCTTGAGAGTAGTGACCAAATGTTACTAATTATCATATCTTCAGTGCCTAACACATACTCAGTGCTTAATAAATGTTTGTTAAATGAATGACCAAAACAAAAAACACCAAATTTCACTTGTTCTATGAACTTTGTTTTCTCATTTCTAAAATAGAAAGGTGTGCTCTAGCTCAAAAAAAAGTATAAGATTTTAGTTAGCAAATATTTACTTGTTCAACACATATTTATTGGACACCTACTATGTTCCAAACTACTTCATCTTTGTAGCAACCTTAGGAAACTATCGTTATGTCCCTAAATAACTTGAGTTTCAGAAAAGGGAAGTAATTTGCATTAGGTCATGCAACAAATGATTGAAAAAGAGTTTTAACACAGGTCTATTTCCACTACACTGCTGCTTCTATATAAATCATATAAATATAGATGTAAGTATTATAGATAAATATAAAATAGCAAATAAATTAGCATTGAGTGGGCAAGGTGGCATAGGAATTTCACTGGATTGTAATACATATCCTCCTCTTAGGAAGATCCATGGTTCTACAAACAGATTCTTGATTGCTGAGTGAGAGATGCCACCTCCTACAGGGAGATCACCTGGGCTGTTGAGAAGGGAGGCTGTTCCTCCAGGGAGGCTGGCCGATACGGTGGGACGCCTTCCTGACCCCACTGATGGGGTGCGCAGGGGGAAATCGACCGCCCTGGGGTCTACGATAGTAAATCGCATTATTTCCCCTCTGTCACCCGCATATGAAAAAGCCTCAAATAAAAGATACCGTCCTCATCCTTTCCGTAGGCACATTCATGCAAAATGTTCTTTTGGAATGTGTAAGGCTACTGAGTGAAAACATCCAGCTCTTCCTAGATCTAGGTATAACATACCTTTGACCCAATAATTTCAAATCTAAGCATTTACCCTAACAAACTAATTAAACATGTACATCAAGATTTAGTTACCAAAAGTGAGGGCAGCAGCAAACAGCTATGAAGCCATCGGGGAAATATGAACGTTAAATATTTGATGATAATATGGGATTATTGTTTAATTTTTTTAGGCGTGACAATAGTATTGTTATTACTATTAAGTTTTTAAATGAGGGTCTTTATCTTTCACATATATTTATGGGTGAAGTAAAAAAGCAAAGATTTGGTTAAAATATTTATTCCAGCTCTTTTCATAATAGTAAAAGACAAGAAAGGACCCAGAGTCTTAGAATTGGATGTAGCATGGGTTGGTACATCCATACAATGGAATAACATACAGTCATTAAATAAAGCTGTGTATGTATCTGCGGATACACCGAAATGATAACACTGGTCGTTTTTTGGTAGTGACTTTTCAGGTGATTTCAATGTTCTAGCTGTTTATATTTTCTGAAATATTTATTTTGAGCATATGTTATTTATGTAATTAACATAAATACCTAATTTTAAATTGGTTTAAAGACATTTAAAGTAGAGAAAGGTAAATTATAAAGAATTTTGCGAAGAAATTTTCAAGGGCTAGTAAATATGTGGCTGTTGTTTTTTTCTGTCACAAAAAGACACCTGAAAGAGATGCAGCTCAGAGGCTGAATTACAAACACCTGAACTTCAGGGGCCATGGCAAACAGCCGATTCAACTGACACTTTTGAAATCTTACCTTCCATTGGAAGAATTCCTCCTCCCCAGATCAAGATGAGTGAGGGACTTTTTGCTTTGGGTTTAGGTTACAGGCTCTTACAGAGGCATTTCCTCCTTTGGCATATTTGTCGCTGAGTCCTTCACTTACCCTGTGGTCCTTCTCTGCAGAGCAGTGGCAGCATGAAGCAAGACCTCCTGCTGCCCGTGCTGCACGGCTGCAAGGTGGTGCTATTTCCAGGAGGAATTTGTGGAAACAGACTTGATTCTGTGTTTGGGGTTTGCCACAATCAATTAATGCATTATGGGATTTTGAATAGCCAAAGTGCCTAGGATCTATAGTCATCTCCCTGGTCACATTTAGGTCTCATCTTGCAAGATATGAAAAATTAAGTAATAACAAGCACAATCCTTCAGACCTAATGGTCAAGATAACTATATTTTTAACATTTACAAACATGCTTCTCCTGCTAAAAGCCTTGGGCTCCACTCAGAGATGACGAAGACAAAACTTGGAAGGAGACTGTGGTAGAAACCAGAGGAGTGGTCGGGGGACTGGGGGCTGTTTTTGCCTCTCTTGGTTGCTCTGCATGGAACATGTGGCCAGTCACGTCTTCTAACTGAGCATCAGCTTCTGCGTGTGTCAAGAGGTATGTTGGACAGGGTTCATATTTTCATCATTCAAACATTTGCTTAGTTTCAAGTATGTGCAAGGCAGTTTGCTAGCTCTAAAGGGAATAAAGGGTCAAGTTGCTTATAGGCCGGAGGGCAGAGCGAATGTGAACACCACAAATGATCAGACAGCGTGAAAACAGGATGGTAAGTAGTGCTTTTTTGGAATGGAGTATGGAAGGGCAGGGGCAGGAGAAATACTTTGTCTCAACTGAGGAACTGATTTGCTTTCTACTTTCTAAATATAACAGTTATGTTATTTAGTTTCCCTCTGGATTTCCAGGAAGCCTAGAGCTGGTGGTAGTTTGGGTTCTTGTAGAAGTAAACTCTGAGACGCAGATTACAGTGCAAGTGATCTATCTTGGACATGAGCCCGGGAGACACTATAGAGGACTGGGGAAATGAGGCAGGGAAGCAAAACAGCTCACCATGCAGGCAAGTGGGCTCAGTCCTTACACGGAACCCTGGGGACATTATATATGTATGTCAAAGTTCCTCCAGCCATGGGGGAAAAGGCAGATGTGTTGATCCGCCAACTCCCCGTTCATTATTGGTTTATGGGCTGCTTCTGCAGGCGTTCACGCTCTGGCACTTTCGGCTTGCATTGTGCATGGCTGCACACAGCCCCGTGACAGAGGGCTGCAAGTGTTGGCAGGCAAATCTTTGATTCTTAGTTTGGGATATTTGTGGTCTCTCTGTGGTTCCCCCTAACCTCGGCCATTATCCCCTTTCATAGTAAGAGCTGTCATTGGACATACGGCCACCTAAGCAGAAACTTACCTTTTCCAACTTCCCTTGCAGGTAAGTGTGGCCAAATAGCTAAGACAAGGACAGTGAGGAGTGCCTGGGAGGGGCGTGCACCACTTCCCAGTGTTGCCTTTGGAAGGAGAGGGCGCGCCCCGCCCTGTGCCCCACACTGCTTCCTGCTCCCTCCTGTGGACGGCGAGGCCGGAGCAGCCACCCTGGACTCCGGAGTGGAAGCCGCGAGTTGATGTTGATGAAAGGGCCGCCCTTCCAGCTCTTGAATGTTTCATGACTGCTATGTAAGAGAGAAATAAACTTCTTTCTAGTTTAAACATTACATTTTGTGGTCTCTTTGTTATATCAGCTTAGCTTGTTCCCTAACCAATACTCTCCCATTCTCTCAGGACTGTTTTTATTTTTCCTTTTTAGCCTATTTTATTACTCTTTTTGGATCATGTCTCTTAGCAGGACTCCTTGCATCCTTCCAGGAAAGAGGCAAGTAATTTTAAAAAATAAGGAACAACTAAACTCTCATTAATGATATTCACCATATTCGTGACTGCCAATCATCATCTCTTTATTTTGGGGAAGGTTCTGTCAAAGAGAAACGAAGCCAGATATTAGTTAACGTGGTGAAAACAGGTTTTATCCAGTAACTACTGACAGTAGGGACAGAGCTGAGCTCCATCTTGATCTGCGCAAAGGTGACTGGGCATTGGAAGGGAGAATGAGGGAGCGGGAAGGGGAGACAACAGGGCTAAATGAAAAATTACACAGGGTGGGTCAGGGCACAGGAGATTAGGCCAGTGTGTCCGCTCGCTGGCGAGCGTCGAAGTTAGAATTCTGTCCTCCCACTGAGGCCGGGAGACAGAGGTCCAGTCTTCCTTGGTGATGACATTTCAAAGGAACGGCTTTCAGGACCTTGAGAAAAACACTCCTGAGTTGTGGGAGATACATATACATCCCAGAGAGAAAGAGAAAATGTTCACAATCATAAGCCCTTTTCAGTAAATGCTCTAAGAAGTGGGGGTCAGGGCCTAGCTCAGGTGTTGGCTGGAATGAATGGTACATTTTTTTGACAGCCCTGAGCTTTTCCAGCCAAAAACTCAAAAGGGGACTGGTTTATCCCAGGGACAGCGCCTCAGGCCGCCAGGAGCCGTTAGGGTTTGGTGGTGGAGTCTGGTAGTGCAGGGGTTGCAGATCTCAGTCCCCCCAGGAGGACTCCCTCCTCCTCCATGCAGGCATCAGAACTCGCACCTCCAGCTTCCCGTGGCCAGGGCGCAGGCGCTCAACCAGTCCCTACTGTGCTCCTGGAGCGGTGAGCGAGCAGGATGAGGGGGCCAGGCTGCGGAGGACGGATGGTCAGGTAAGCAAGGGGTGAAGGTACAGCCAGGGCGTGGCGCGCCTGGGCCTGAGCGTGCACACAGGCTGCGGACGGAAGTGCTTGTGCCCCGACTGCCACTGCCAGGATGAGGCTGGCTGCGGCGGTGGTGGTGAAGCTAATGAAAACAAGAGGCAAAAACAAGAGAACAAATCACTTCTCCTTTCTCCAGCCTTTCAGTCTCCTTCAAGGATCCCCTACTATCCTGTAGGCAAAGGAGAAATGTGTCTGTAGCCCCAGCACCCCAAGCCAAGAATAGAAGGGTAGGTTGGAACCAGCACAGATCTTAAAAGTAAAGGTGTTCTATGTTCTCAGGGGTACGTTATTTTGCACAGTGGCATAAATTTGATTGCTCCTTGATTTATCTCTCTTCCCCTTGGTCTCGGCTCTCTCCCTAAATGAGCTCCCCCATTCCCATGGCTTCAGTTCTGTCTCTATGCCTGACCCCAACTTTCTACTCCCAAAGCAGACCTCTTTCCGGCACTGCTATCCTGCACATCCAACCGCTTGCTCTGTGTCTTCTCCCCTTTGTCTCCCAGACGCCTCACACTGAACACGTCCAAACCCTTGGTCTGTCCCTTGGGCCTGCTCCTCCTGCAGCATGTCCCAGCTGCAGCCATGCGCCGCCCTTCCCTCCTATCTCATGCCAGTGCTGAGAGTTACCCTACATCCTTCCCGTCTTTCTCTTCTCTCACACTCAGCACAAAGCGACCTCCTAAATATCTGGAGACATCGTCTTCATCTCTCCCCACCTCCACCAGCCCTGCCTTGGTCCCAGCCATCACCCTCTGCCGCCTGAGCTGTTGCAGCAGCCTCCCGAGTGACTGCCTGTGTCTGCCTTGCTCCCGCCACCGCAGGCTTCTCGGTGACCTCATAAACATCTGTCATGATACTTCCATGTTTAAAAACCTCCAGTGGTTTCCCTCTACTCCTAGGATAAAGTCCAGCTTGCTGCCCACAGCCTGCCAGGCTCTGAATGGTCTGACTCTGCCTACCTCCCCAACCCATTTAAACCCCTAGACCATTGGTACACCAGGCCACAGGTTTGCTTTTGGTTATTTCAAAGCTCTGTCTCTTTCCTGCCTCAGAACCTTTGCACATTCCTTTCCTTCTGCCTCGATTTCTCTTCCCATCTCCCAGGCCCTTTTCCTCACTGTCTTCTACTCATCCCCCAAGTCTCAGCTGAAATGTCACTTCCTCAGAGAAGCCTTCCTGGATCTCGCCACCACCACTGCCACCTGGGCTAGCTAAGGTGTGCTTTTATCAGCTCCAACATCACCCTCTGATTCTTCTTGGCATTCATCACATGTGTAATCGTTTATTTGTGTAATTATTTGTTCAGCGTGTCTTCTCAGTACACACAAGCTCCGTGAGGACCATGTCCCCTTGTTCACTGCTGCAGATCTAGCACATATCACAGTGCCAGGCACATAACAGTGCTCAACAGATATCTGATGAATGAATGAATGAGTGAAAAGACAACTTTGAGAGGCAGCATAACACAGTAGAAATCACACTGGACCAGCAGCCACAAGACCCGGGTCCTAACGCTGGTTTCATCATTTCCTGGGTAATCTTTAGCAATAATATTAGTACATTTCATTAAGCTTTACTGCCCTAGTCTTTAAAACAAAGGGATAAAGGTCTCCAAGATTTCTTTAGTCTCCAAAATGCAGTGGGGATTACTTCCTAGTGATGCCCCCCCGTGGCCACGTGAAAAGATGTCTCTACTTGACCTCAGATCTGGAAGGGAAGAGCAATACCTTTCGCAGCCTTCCCGATTCACCCTTCCCCTGTCCTCCCAATCTCACCACTTTTGGCTTGATTTTGGAGTAAATATCCCTGTCATTGCCACCAAACCTACAGTTGGCCGATGTATTGGGGAGATTAAGAAACGAGAGAAGTTAAGGTGTGTCGAGTTTCCAGCAAAGACAGGAAACTGGTTCCCCTGAAACAGCTTCCCCGCTCAGGCTTGAGACTCCCAGGGTCAATTTAATGCAAGTCTCTGGAACGTTGCCCACACCCACAAGCTGTCCCCATCCTTCCCTGGGGCAAAGGCTGTTCAGGTGGGGCAGGGAATGGTGCTGGGGGTAGAAGCGGCGGGCTCGGGATGGGTCGGGCCGGCTTGGGCGTGGGTGTGTCAGGCGCTCGGGAAGTCATGTCAAACAGAATCACCTCTCCAGACAGGAAGGCCTGAATCACGGGGCACTGGCAAGCTGTGTGGTGTCCCGCCCTGTTCCCTTGAACGCTGCCTTCCCTCGGCCCCAGCCCCCCCTGCAGGCCGCTCCTGCCGCCCCACTCTCAGAGCTCTCTGGGGCAGCACAAGCACGCGCAGAAGAGCTGCGAGAAACACCCCGAGCCCCCGCGGCCGCTGGATGGCAACACGCCCCTGCGAACTGTGCCGGCCAGCGGGAAGCTGGGGGATTGCGCGAAAAAGGTCCCTCTGCAAGCAAAAATACCACGTTTCCGCAAAGTCCGAGCCATACCATGCTTTGCCAGAGACTTGCACTGCGCGGCTCACGTGCTGAGGCGGAGGGACGCGCCGGCTCGCTCTCCCTGGGGGAGGCGACACCTGGCGGGCCGCGCCCGCGTCCTCCGGAGCCCGAGCCTTTTCTGCTTGGCGCAAAGGCGTCGTGTGAGCTGGTGGTGCTTCCGGCCCAGGCCTCCAGGTCCGCAGGCGTAATGACATGTCGGGAAGAAGCACGAGTTCCTGTCGTGCCTTTGGTGCTCTCCCTTCTGAACCTCCTGCGAAACATTATCTTCTTCGAAACAGGATCTGGTCATTGATTCACGTTCTGTGAGCTGGGCTGGACGCTCGTTAGGAAGTTGTATCAGAGTACTTTTCCCAGGAGAAAACAGAAGGTACTCTTACATTAGGATAAGCCAAGGAGGCGGTTTATTAACAAAGTAGCAATTTATAAAGGTTGCGGGGACCACAAGGGTCGGTGCGGTAACCTCGCGCTGCGGTTCCCACCCTCCTCCCCTGCCCCCACCGCGGACCACGCAGGAGGCGAGTGGCGGGTGAGCCGCTCCCAGTCGCTCACAGCCCTGCCTGAGCTCTGCCACTGCCCCCCACCGACCCCCCAATCCCAGTCCGTGGGAAAATTGTCTTCCATGAAGCCAGTCCCCGGTGCCAAGGTTGGGGGCCACCGACCTAGAGCGAGCAGCAGCCAAGCTGTTTTCATCCCTAGACTTCAAGAGGGGCGGTTATCAGCTCCTTGATCACCGGAAGTTGGAACCAGAGGGAATCAGGCAGAGCATCGTCATTCAGAGTGCGAACCGCAGACCGTGCGGGTCTCACACTGTCACAGTCCGCGGGGCACACGCGACAATTGGAGGTGGATGTTCGCGCCCTCCTGTTACAACAGGGGTCCGTTTGCTATCTGTGGCGAACGTATCTTACTTCGCTCAATAAACGTCACCTCCTGCTTGCCTTAAAAAAAAAAAGTAGATATTTAGAAGATTTCACGGTAATTTAACATTGCCATGATATCAAAGTACGTAATCAGTGTCAGCAAATGTTTGGAGTTTAGGTTTGTGCAGGAATAGTAATGATAATGCAGCTGAAATGATAGGAAAACATTCTGGGACACTCACGCAGACGGAGAGCTCGCACCAGAGTGGAAGCCGCCTGCTTCCCTCCCTGCGGGTCCTGTCCCCTGCCCGGCCCCTGGACAGACACACAGACAATGCATGAGTGGCAGCCGAGCTTCCGGTGTGCTAGGTGAAGAGCAAAAAGTGTGACTCCCATCACGGCCGGCTAACGTGTTCAATCTGAGCTTATCTTCTTGACTGCGAGTGGAGCACGGATGGAAAACAGCTGTGATCACATGCGGCCTAGCCTGGCTGTCCAAGCGAAAAGCTCTGTCCAGAAAATCTGAACGACAGAATGAACTCTTTGTGCCTCTGCAGACAGGTCACTTTTTCAGGTTGCGAATTGAACAGCCAGACCTGCCTTTTTGTTTGGTATCTTGAATATTTTAATAATCTTAATACTTTCATGCAAGGAAGGAATACAAGCCTGGAAGAACAGAATTTCTACAAATTGGGATAGCACATGCCATTACTTAACAATTAGCAATGAAGTTCGTGATAATCCTGATAATTGAATATATGTCAGAAGTTAACACCAAACATCTTACGAACAAATTTGATGGAACGTTTTCAGTTTAATTTTTCATCAAAAGAAGATCCACACATAGGAAATGGATAGATCCAGAACTCTAAATTTATAGGATAAACTTCGCCCTGGCTACTAATGAAGGATTGGAGATGAATTTTTGAAAATATAGCATCACTTGCCTTATTTTGTATAAAGGTAAAAAGTGAATAACCAGAACCTGCTGAAATTGCTGAAAATCTCTTCTTCCGAGCCTGTCAACATATCTTTTTAAGACTTATTTTTCTACTATAAATGTAATTTTTTTTAAATGTGGAAACAGTTTACACATACATCATACCATGTGAGTATCAGTGTTGTCACTCCAACCTAGATTAGGTAAATTAACAAGCAAAACTCAAGTTGTTTGTCACATTAAAAATTTAAAATATCGATGTATACATTTTTCTCTCGAAGTATGTGTAGGCATTTAAATATGCCCAATTACTATATCCTTCATAATGTTTAATTTAGATACAGTTATGCAATGACAAGAACTTAGGCAGGTAGCAACAATTCTCTATATTAATCACCTGTATGTAGATTTTCAGTGAGCAGCATATATAGTTTTTTTGTAATTATCTTCTTTTGTTCTCTATGTTAGGTTTTTTTTTACTTATCTATTTTTAATATAACTCTATAACTTTAGTAATAAAAAATCTGGTCTTATATTTTGCAAGTCATTGCTTTTTAATTTTTCTATGAATTAATCTTTTAATAATTCATGTTTCATTGTATTTTATAAAAGTATGATTCTCACCTGATTGGAAGTAAAATAAAACGAACTGGCTTTCCATCCCAGATGGTTTGGGGAGTATTTTTCTCGAGTCAGCTGCAGAAGCGGAACCAGGAACTTGGGTGAGGGATGCAGCCAGGCTGCAGCTGCTTCTCAGGGACAGAGGGACAAACGGACACCTGACTGCACCCCCTCCCTCCAGTCCCCAGCTGGGGCCTCTCCCATGGTCCAAACCAGCCAGGAGCCATAAGCCCTGGCACCCTATAGGTGTGAAAAAGATCACAGGTCAGCCTCCAGGACAGAGGACAGGATGCAGGACAGAAGGCACATCTGGGCGGGCACAGAGATTGAAGTAAAAGCCATAGTTTGTGTCCCAAAGTGCTGGTTGTTTTGTGGGCAATAGGCCAATAGACAATCAAGAGGCGGTGTAACCAGTGCCGGGACAGAAGGAAAGCTGGGGGCCAGGGAGGGCACGTCTGCTCTAGAGCACATCCAACCGGCCTGGGCGCTCAGGGATGAAGTGGCTTCCTACGGAATGTGATGTCCGAACTGACGAATGAAGAAAGAACGACAGTTAGCCTCCAGGAGACAGGCCAGTGGGGAGTCAGGGAAAGGGTCGCAGCAGTGGGAACAGCCCACACAGAGGCGCAGAAGCTGAGTGACGTGAACACAGAACGCAAGCAGGTAAGGCCAGACAGGTGGGCCTGGTCAGACCGTGGGATGTCTTACTCTCAGACAAGGAGTTTGACTTTATCCTAAAATAAACCAGGTGCAGGTTTTTTGCTACAGAGGAAGGTATTGGTTAAATCAAAACACGGGGCAAGGGGGTAAGCAGGAAGAAGCAAAGTCTGGATTCAGGAAGGAGCAGAGATGATTGTAGCGACAACGAAGGCTTAGAGAAGGCTTATCGCTGCCACACACAGTCCTAAGCTCTCAATATGCATAATTCATTTAATATTTCCAACACTCCGAAAGAGATACCTTTATTATTCCCACCTTATAGATGAAGAAACTGAAGCACAGAGAGGTTGGGAAATAGCCCGAGTTCACACCACTAGTGGTAAAAAGAGCTAGGATTTGAACCTAGGGACCTGGCTTCGGCATCTGTGATCTGAATCACACTCTGGGGCAGAGCAGCAAGCCAGAGTAGGGAGACGGGGGCCGGGGTCGGGTAGGGCAGGGTCCGCCTCCCTCACTGTCTCCTCTATGGGGAGCGCAGCGGGCATGAAAGCTGTGGCTGCCCCTCATCCAAATAAGCTATTCCCCGGTGCCACGTGGGTCTTTGCCCCCACTCCTGAGATGCCCAAACCTGTCATCTGTGTTGGATGAACTTTTCTCCTTCCCGTTTTGCCTCTTGGCTTATGCTACAATGGCAAGAACACAAGAGGCTGGACACCTAGTCTCACGTCCCAGCCTGACTCTATGGCCCTGGTCGCTGAACCAACGGATGGACACCTGCCCGAAGCAAGCGTTCTTCCTCTGCTGGCTCTCCTTTCGTCTTTAGCGCAACCCGATACAAATGAGCTGCCGCTGCGGCATTCCCTCCCGTTCTGGACATTCTGGTGATTGATAACCGCATCATTTTATTATTGGTCTCTGACTGTATTTGCTTTTCCAGTTGATCCGTGTTGCTTATGAAGTGCCTTGTCATCTATTAATCCAGGATAGTTACTGAGTTCCTGCTAGTGGCACAAACAAGCAACTCGATGTGTGTGCGTGTGAGTCCCAAGGGAACAGGGCGCTGCTGAGTTCAGGCTGATTATTAGCTCGTGCGTGGTCTGTCAGCAAAATACATTCACAAGAAAGCAACGTGCTGTTTTGTCTCTCGCAATGACGTCATGTTGCTCATGTTTTATGTTTTTCAGAGTCCATTTGTCTTTATTTGTTCCCAGTTAATATCCAGCTCAATGGACTGTGTAAGTGGAGTAGCCCCAAACTCAAAGTCTCCCACTTAAAATACAGTGGGCAGTATGTGCTCATTCATTTTGTGCAGCTTACACTGGACAGTAAAGCAGCTAAGGGCACAGGCGCTTGGAGCTAGACTGCCTGGGTTCCCACGCTCACTCGGCCAATTGCTAGCTGTAAAATACTTCACAGCTTTAAGCCTCAGTTTCTTGGTCCGAAAAATAGGAATTATTAAATGAGAGAGCCTATGTGAAAACTTCAAGCACACCGCCCGTCTCAGGAAAGTCCTCAACCATTATTAGCTTCCATCGTCATCATGCTGACTACACGTGCATTCATGAGAAGGAAAAACGCTCCAGAACCACCACCGAGCATGCTCATTCTCATCACGTCAGGAGAGGCTCGTGCGCGCATACTCATGTTCTGGTCCAGAGCCCCCAGTCCAGCAAGGCTCTGGAACTCAGAGGCCCAGGCAGTATCCAGTTTACTTTACAGTGGAGCCATCACCTCCGCTGATTAATGAAACTGACATAACGCTCGCTTTTTTTTTTTTTTTGAGCACCAACCACATGCTTAAAGCTGTGCATGTCGAGAAGAGCGTGCTTCAGTGGGCTGGAGTGGGCAATCCAGCTTGGGGAGGAAGGAGAAAGGAGAGTGTGGAGACAAGGATAATAAACACTCGGGGTAGGTAGGAATCTCTGAAGGTCAGGAAGAGGAATCGGGGTCCATTAATGAGTTAGGACAAAGCTGGCCACGCACTGGTCATACAGATGGCTCTTTGGAGAGGACATCGTGCAGGCCCAAGGCTACAGATCCGAAGGGACTGCCTGAAGCTCTCGGCTATCTGTGGGTGGAAGAGGAGCAGAGGGTG
>NW_012149419.1:1961175-1962668 GCF_000956105.1 Propithecus coquereli
CTCTTGCTCAGGCTGGTTTCGAACTCCTGAGCTCAAACGATCTGCCTGCGTCGGCCTCCCAGAGTGCTGGGATTACAGGCGTGAGCCACCGCGCCCGGCCTAGAGCTTCCTTGACCACAAGCGATGGATAAACTACTGATCGCTGGGAAGCCTGGCGGACTCCCTCGATGGTGTCCACCAGGCCAGGCCTAGCTGCCCTTAGCCTGCGACGGAGGGTGATGCCACTCGCCATCAGCACACTTCGGAAAATCTTCACATTCATGGACACGCCATGACCCACAGAGACAGCTATGGAGGGTTCTTCTGGTCGGGTCACAGCTCGAGCAGTTGCCTTATAAATACATAGGATCGAAAGGGGATGCCCCGGAGCTCAGCCAACGTTTTTTTTTTCTCTCTTTCTCTAAAAGGAAGGGACTGCTAGTGTTGTTTGCTTTATGAGAGATAGGTCTGCCGCTGTTGCAGAGCACTGGGGAACGATCTGCCAGGAGGGAGCTAGCCTGAGCCCTGCAGAGACACGGCGGCCCCATCTATCTGAGGTGCCCAGCCCCCCTCACTGAGCAGCAGCCCCGGCGTCCCGGTTATTGACCCGGGCTCGGCCATGTCCCGGCGGGCGGCCTCCGAGCAGCTGCGTGACTGTGCCAGTCTTGGCCTCCGCCAGCGAAGGCGGTGCGCACGTGGCTACAGGGAGGGGCGCCCTGCCGGGCACTCTTGCAGGGGGACGGTGGGGAGCGAGTGAAATAATGCGTGTGGTTAGTGCCTTAGCAAATGTTGGGGCACACGGTAGCTGCTCCGTAAGTGGCAGCCCCAATAAACTTTATAGTTTTGGGGGGAAGCTTTCCCTTGGATCCAGCCAGTGACGGAGGCATTTGAAAAGACTGACTTGTATGGTGGCAAACACAGGTGGAACCTCCCCGTCCTCACCAGAGATGCTGGGCATTTGCTCGCGGGGCACCTCATTCGCTTTGCTCTTGCTCTGGATGCAGCAGTTGCCCAAGGGCCAAGCAGGACGGCCACTACCGACTGGATTGGAGAGAATCCCCCTCTCCCCACGCTGAGCGTAGGAAAGCCCCTTGTATCCTATGACCACAGGAAATCAAGGGAAGTGAAAAACTCAGTTTAGTCACCTACCCTCCAGTCGATGGGCAGTGCATGTTTGCTATTGTGAACTGAGCTGTTAGGAACATTCTCTGTGCGTGTCTCCTGTTTTACATAGGTAGAGTAAAATTGCTGGTTTGGGAGGTGTGTGAATATTCAACCTTATGGGATGGAGGCAAACTGTCCTCCAAAGTGGTCATACCAGTTCACACTCCTAGCAGCAGCTCAGAAGAAACTCAGGATCTATGCGCTCTGGTGGAGTCACGAGCAGTCAAAAAGAATGAACACCATCTACAAACAACAAGGATGAATCTTGGCAATATAATATTAAGTGAAAAAAGCAGTTCACAGAAGGATGCATACAGCATACTTTATATAACTTGGAGAAGAGCTAAAAA